>NC_081345.1:15146404-15239250 GCF_029784015.1 Lycium ferocissimum
CTTGGATGTCTTGTTTCTTTGTGTCGAATAACGGCTGCCGCTATGGTTGCTACATCGAAGCAAAAGTTGTACTTGGATAACCTCGGGTTCTGCGATTTTTCGGGGCTCTGTCGGCGGCAACACGTTTATCGATCAAAGGCTGCTGGCCTTGATCATTCCTTCGATCATTCCTCCTATCATTCTTGCCTGATTTGCCGTTGCGTCCGTTTCCCCTTCGATCGAGTGGGTAAGGGTGGTACCTGTCATATGATGTTCTGGAATCCCGATCTACCACTCTCCTCATGCGATCACTCCCTTTACCGGAATTCCATGATACCTAAGCAGCCCTCAGAATCTTATCATCTTCGACCCTGATCTTCGACTGATACCTGTTGTGTACATCAGCCCAGGCGATCGCCGGGTATTCTATCAGATTTTTTGCTTTAGCTCCATAGATGTGATCGAGCTCCTTGAATTGAGCCCTTGGGTGAAAGCCTGAACGGACTAATCGTCAGTGACTGGGGGTAAGTCCATGCACTCCATTTGAAATCGAGCCACAAACTCGCGGAGGGTCTCGTCATCTCGTTGCTTGACGTTGAACAAGTTCGATTTTCGTGTTTCGACCTTGATGGCCCCGACATGAGCCTTGACAAAAGCATCAGCGAGCATGGCAAATGAATCAATTGAATGCTCGGGCAAGTTATGATACCAAAACATCGCTCCCTTTGACAGAGTTTCCCCAAATTTCTTAAGTAGCATTGATTCCCTTTCGTCATCGGCGAGATCGTTGCCCTTAATAGCACATGTATATGCAGTCACATGTTTATTTGGGTCCGTCGTCCCATTATACTTCGGGATATCGGGCATGCGAAATCTCTTAGGGATTTTCATCGATGCCGCACTCGGCGAAAATGGCATTTGAACAAATTTTTTCGAATCCGATCCCTTCAACACCGGTGGAGCCCCCGGAATCTGATCGACCCTCGAGTTGTAGTTCTCCATCTTTTTGTCGTTCACCTCTATCTTCTTTTCGCCAGACTCAACTCGTTTAGTCAATTCTTCGAGCATTCTTATCAATTTGCTGCTTTGCCCGGGGTGGTTCACGTTACCCCGTGGGACGTGTCTTTCCTCGGTATCTTGGGTCTGTTCTGATGGGGCAATATCGGATGCCTGACCCCGGTTTTGCAATTGTGCTATGATCTCTTGTTGGGCCTGCAACTGAGCCATAGCCATGTCTAACTGGTTTTGGATCTGTTGCAGCATGACTCCATTATTCTCGCTGGCCGGTACATTGCCCACCGATGATCCGACTTGAACAGGATTAACGGGGGGCACGTTGTTGTTTGGTACGTCCCCATTGTCATGCTCGTGATGGCTCGATTCCACTTGGAAGTTGACAGAATGGGAATCCGACATTTCCGGTATACCTGAAATCAAATCTTAAAGAACAAGTATAAAATATCGAGCGTAACCAGAATGTTGTATTGAACCACCACTACTATCTAAGGTCCCACGGTGGGCGCCAAGCTGTTTAACCTTAAAACGGAGAACAATTAAATTTATGCGTGATGCCAAAGATATGTGGCTAAATTCAATTACGGATTAAGTTGCGAGATCAGCCAATAAGTAAACAAAGAAGCAGATCTGACTAATTATTAAGTATGTCTAACATCGGGTATAGAAATCGAGGTCGATACCCTCTGGCGAGTACTTACACAGTGAATAATAAAGATGAACTTAAGTACAAATGAGAATGGTTTCAAAGGATTCTTATTATTTTGATACGAACTCTTTCTGTCTTTTCATTGCCAACCCCTTACAATGGATGAGAACCTCCTCTTTATATAGTAGAGGAATCCTAACCCTAATACAACTCTAAATAAAGGAAAGAAATCGGTGACGGTACAAATTCTTCGAGATCGGCGCCAAGTAAATATCCGGGCTTGAGGGCAGATATTTCGGTCTTCTTCTTATGGCAGTTAACCGGTCTTCCTATAACGCCTCGTCCTCGACCGAATTCGATGCCTCCTTCTTGATAACCCGGTCGGGTCGTGTCCGAGCACAACCATGATATCGGGAAACCGAGCATGTCCGTATCCTCGGTTTTACCCGTATACAAGTTTCTTAATTCGAATAAACCTAGCTTAATTTCTAATAAACCAAAATCACAATAAAAACTGAGTAACTTTATATATTTGCAACTTTGGTGTCATCAGTATTATACAACTAAAAGACTACGAATTCTACGAGAATACTCTAATAGTCACCGAGGTTATATTAACCTGACAAACTCCATATTGGTTTCAAATTTTCAACCCTCACTAGGTCTCTTACCTATATTTACTCATAGTTCAAAAATGAAATAAACTATATACCATGCAAGTCAACAGATGTTATTTAAAAAAAAAAATCATATAGTAATTAGGTATTGCTCATTGTGTGAGCTTCTTGACTTTTGAAACAGATGTGCAAGTCATGTGTTTAATCTCTGTTAGTTTTCAAACAGATGTGTGTATGTTATGTTACATGGACCATATGTGCTCAAATTTTATAAATTTAAAGGACATATGATACTTAGAGCCTAGAGGTATATAGAGGACAAAGTTAGATCTATCCACAAAGATAAGGGATATTTTGGCCAAAACATAATTCAAATAAGGGAACGATTTATACAGGGAAAATTTTATTTGATTTTATAGTCCTATATATTAAAGCTTTCTATATAGTTCAACTAAGAAATAATTTAACAACTGTTATAAAATAAAGGCTATAAGTAAATATATCAGAAACAAGTATATAGAGAGGAACTGATTGTATATATAAATTCTTCAAATGGCCACTATTTATAAGAGAAATATATGCTTGATGGCCAAGCCATTTAAGGAAACTTGGTGGCCACGTTACTTGGTCTCCAAGTTCCTTGTTGGCCAAGTCCTTGTGGACATCCACCAGCAAATATTTACAATACTCCCTCATGGATGTCTATTTAATAGATGATGTGCCTCGTTAAAACCTTATTGGGAGAAATCCTGTGGGAAAAAGTCCTAATGAAGGAAAAAGAGTACACATATCTAGTAATACGCTTTGAGAGCTGCCTCATTAAAAACCTTACCAGGAAAACCCAAATGGGACAAAACTTTGGTTAAGGAAAAAAGAGTACAACGCATATTTACTCTCCCCGATTAAAGAATCACATAATTCTTGAAGATGATGTACTCTAATCTTGTATACCAACTTATTATATCTTGAGATTGGTAGAGCCTTGATCAGATCTGTCAAATGGTCATTTGAAGAACTGGTTAATCATTTGCATCTTCATTCCTTAGATAGAGTTGCATCATCACCATATAATATTGTTGCAATCACGCCAAGTATATTCTTGACTTGTTTCATAATCTGTTGTTGTCTTTCTATGGCCTGACTGTCATATAAAACAACATGGTATGACAATAATCCTTCATGGAAATAGATAACATATCTGAATAGAATTCTTATGTCGATCAGATGAATGCCCTGTATATCCAAAACACTTGACAATATTTGTTAGGATAAACACATCCATGTAAGGGATTTCATTTACAATATGCAATTGATCTGTTTCAACATCTCCATGTAGGAGTAAAACTATATCATGCTCGTAGTTATAGCAAGATATATAAATGCATCGACTGCACAAATATATGATACTTTAGGACCAATTCAATTTTCTCATTTCAACCTCTTTCAGCAGATATAATCTAATGCTTTTGGAAATTCTTCAAGAGCTCCAACAATATTCAAATCATCAACTTGTATAATAATATGAAAGGTTCTGATTATCATATAGAGACAAGGGTAAACATGATCATATGTGTACCCTTCGTCAATGAATATTCTTTAAGACGATTTCAGTACATTAGCCTTGATTCATTTAATCCATTTAAGGATTATAAACAAGTTTCCCAAGAATTTATATATGCTTCAGGAATTTTGAATCCTTTAGATATTTTCATATAAATTTTGTCAAGTAAGCCATATAGGCTGTGACAACTTCCATTAGTATAAATTGTGACATCTTCTAATGTCTGGACTACAGGTCCAATCGCTTACCAAGATGCATCATTTCACTTGGTAATTATTTCTACGTCAACATGCTTTAAGAGACGTAGAATTCTGATCCTCACAACCTTATACTATATTGCGCGCTCTATAGTATCAAAGATATCGTCGACGATATATCATTTGTATTGGTTTGCAATTTGACATAACTTATTGAGATCTCATCACTTCATTATTTTTAGGTACCTGAAGCTCCCATAAGGTTTCATGAAGTGTTATGTCGTAGGCTCTTCAAGAGCACATTGCCTCCTTATTACGATCATTTTGATCATTTGCTCCTCTCCTTTTTCAAGGATTATTACATTTGGAACCGATTCGTCTACCATGCTTCAATAGACTTGTCCTTCAAGGACATTCAATAGGAACATTTTGCAACGGAAATATGAGATTAATTTTGGGTCAGCAAATGCTTCCAGCATTTGACTTATATTATCTTTTGAATGAGAATCATACTGATGATAATTCACAACATATTTCTTAGCTGCTTATATTTCTCCCCCTTATGTTAGAAAAGCCAACATATATCCCCACCTTATTTGGAGAATCCATCTGTGTGCATCGTGCTAGATTCATTAACCATATAATGCACAACAAAAGTTATATGATGGAAATATCTAGCTCTTGACTCTGAACTAATTATGAGGGGAGAATTTATCATAATTCATTGATATCAAGCATATAAGCGCCGTTGTATGCAATACATCACATCTCAGACCAACATCTGAAGCTCTGTCTCATAAGTAATGGTTTAGCTATATTATGGAGGCATCCAATGCCAAACCAGCTTAAATATAAATCAGCATTATCAAGATGAATTGTCTTGATTACATATTCTGAAAATTATGCTTCCAACTCCATTATTTTGAGCAAAAAAACTTCGTAAATGTCAGACTGCCAGTTGACAATAAACATACATGTGACCGTCTCATAAACGGATCTATTTAAGACATCACATCGCAGGTGAAGGGGCCCATATTCACATTTTATATTTCTTAGAATATAGGGGATTCAGTCCCAACATTAGCTGGTGTAATCAACTTATCACGAGAACAAGCAATATAAAAGAAATCTTGAAGAATCTTCTAGTTCTTCAATATATTCTAAATACTCAATTAGCACATCATATTTAAATCAGGACGGCCAAAACGGTCATGTCAACTGAAAAAAATATTTGTATTCATAAACTTCAAGTTTACTATGACGTGTGCTATTTATTTAGTAAACTTCTGATTTACTATTGTATGAGATTTTATATCAATAAACTTCTGATTTATTGCGGTATGTGATCTTATCAAACTCGGGTAACGTTTCACATACATATTTCTTACCCGTGGTAACTTGAAGATATTCAATCTTCCAACATTTGTAGTCTCAATATGATAATCATTTTTATTGCTAGTAAACTTCAGGTCTACCACAGTTTGTTTTGCGAACGTAACAATTACGATCACGGTTAAATGGTGCTATCACATATAACCTCTTTGAGAGACTTCAATTTATCTACTATAATCAAATTTATTTGAACACTGCTGGTGTCGTGATACTTGTAGATAAACAATTAGCTCTTCTGGTGCCCTTGATTATTAGTTTGTACTACCAAATATTTTTTAGATACTTCTGGTATCACGAAAGAAAATTTGGTTAGACACTACTGGTGTCATGAAAGAAAACAATAATCGAATGGAAATTGAAAGACAATATTCAACTATAAATTACAGAAATAAACATTAAACTATAAACTTCAGTATTTCAAATATATCCTTCAAGGAGATTAGCCATTGAAGTTTCAGAGTTTTACTACTTCAAGAGTACAGTTTCAAGCTTTACTAGTTCAGGAGTAAAGTTTCAGAGTTTTACTACTTTAAGAGTAAAGTTTCAAGTTTTACCACTTCAGGAGTAAAGTTTCAAGGTTTACTACTTCGAGAGTAAATTTTAACGTCTTACTGCTTCAGGAGTGAATTTAAAAATATTTACTAATTCAGGAGTAAATTTAAGAATTCTACTACTTCGGGAGTAGATTTCAGAGTTGTACTACTTCGGGAGTAGAATTCAAAGCCTTACTACTTCAGGAGTAAAATTCATAGTCTTATTACTTCTGGAGCAGGATTCAGAGTCTTACTATTTCGTGAGTAGAGCTCAAAGTTCTACTATTTCGAGAGTAGCGTTCAAAGTTTGCTATTCTAGGAGCAAATTTATGAGTTTAGTACTTTAGGAGTAAAGCATATAATATTCAGAATATTTCTTCTCAATTATTGTACCTCTTCTGGAGATAAGTCATGATATTTTCACAGTGAAATGCACATTCATATTTATAGGCTTTACTGCATACTATCACATTCACTTCAGAGAATAGATCTGTATTTGCAACATTTATCAAAAGTTTTCATTCTTCTGGAATAAAACATAATTATCTGAATGTACCTTAAGCATATCAAATCGTGATAGCTTATAACCTCGTTTAAGATATTGCTACTACGGAGCAAATTGAGGCATGCATATTTAATTTAGAGAATTTTTTTTTCTTACATATCTTCAATTGCAGCCACAACAAGCCCATAAAAATACTCCCACTTCTGATGGTTATAGAAATAAATAAATTTAATCATAACGAGATTTAATAAATATTACCACTTCTGGTGATCATATATTTCTGGCAAACTTTCATTCTTAACCATGTAAGGAATACGAAATCAATATCATAATTAATCCATCTTATTAGTATTGTTCTTCGGGAACAATTGTAGGCATGACCCACTAAGTGAATCAATTAAGTTCCTCATATTCAATAGCCAAAATCGATACCTGTCTCCTAGATATTTGATATTCGTTATCGTTGAGGCTGGTTTTTAATGTAGAGCGGAGCAATTTCTCATCCCAATCATAAGGCAAGGAAGTGCTCACGCCTTTTAATGCTCTCCTGGAGTGTTTCTCCTTTCCACCTTATTCATACATGGATCCAAAAACAAGGAGAAATAGTCAGATAAAAGCATGATCTTGATACTTATGTTAATATTGAGAGGAAACAGTAACGTCTACTCATCTGTCCAATTAATACATCCTGCATAAAGGAAACTTTGATTTTCCTTTCTTCAAATATTTTTAAAATAAGTATTTAAGGCAGAATCTCATGCTGATAATGTGTTATAAAATAAAGGCTATAAAGTAAATACCAAAAACAAGTATGTAGAGCGAAGCTGATTGTATATATAAATTCTTCAAATGGCCACTATTTATAAGAGAAATATATGCTTGATTGCCAAACCATTTAAGGAAACTTGGTGGCCACGTTACTTGGTCTCCAAGTTCCTTGTTGGCCAAGTCCTTGTGGACATCCACCAACAAATGTTTACAACAATAACAAAATTTAGTTGATTTGATCAAACTCTTAATTATCAATAAAATAATTAAATTATAATTACCAAAGAAATATTGCAATTTTTTCCTCAGCTTATAAGATATGTCTATTTCTTTTTTCAAATAGTGAAACAAATTATCTAGTTAAGCTTTAGAAATCAATCAGGAAAAAACATCACTGCCAGAAAAAAACCATCGCCCACCGTGGGGCTCGAACCCACGACCACAAGGTTAAGAGCCTTGCGCTCTACCAACTGAGCTAGACGGGCTTTTGTTTGTTGCTTAGAAGTATTGGTGTTATTAATTAATATATTTCGTGCAAATTAGTTTACACAGGTGATTTTATCATGGATCTTATCTTACTTCGTAAAAACCTTTCTATCTACTAAGAAATTAAATATTTACCCTATCTTATACGCAAATATTGTTTGAGTTTGGAGAAAGTTGAAAACTCTATATGACCTACAATCTTACTTTCCATGTTTCAATTTACCCACTACAACAATAGTTAGGTAGTCAAAAGGTTTTCTTTTATCATAATTTCTTAAATTTTGCTACATTATAGACGATGTTCATATGAGTTTTGTGGGTTTTGGGCTGAAAAACAAGAAAAAAGAATTCAATATCCTCTATTTATTCCGTTCTCAATGGTTGGATGTTGGCCAGAACACTTTGGTTTATTAGATAAAGCGCATTGGTAAGTGCGCTGAACGACACGATGTTCTCATATAAATAGTACCATCGATTGAAGACAATTATTTTTTAATAGGTTTAACAAAAAATGGTAATAGTTTATCTAGAAATCTAGAAAACCTACCAACGTCGGTCAGTATGTCCATAAATTTTCTTTTTAGTAATTTAGTGTACCTACCGGAGTCGGTCGGTATGGTAAAAAAAATCAGAATTAAAAAAGACCAACAGACTTGGTTCGGTTTTCTCCAATTTAAAAAGTGTTTTCTTTAATAAAAAAGTCTATTGAGTCAATCATTTTTTATTTTTTTCAGGTCTTGTGTAAGAAAAAAATAGATGATTGGTACATTTACCATACCTCAATGTTTTGGATCCACACGCTTCATTCTGACAACCCATTTTCTATCGATAAGTCCCTAAAATCGATTGTTGTAGTCGGTTAATTGGTCGATTTTGAACTTTTTTTAATAATATGAATTATATTGTTGAATCTCTTTATAGTTAAGTATACTCATAACTCATTCACCGTGCAAGTGTGCATTTTATTTTTGAATCACTAGGTATAAAAAAGTTTGGCTTCGCCGCTCTGCCACTGATGTTAAGCACTCGTTGTAATTCATGGTAAACATAAAACATTATTTGCATTCAAGTTAAAATTTGTTGAGTATAATAGTACACATTTAAACCGCAAAATTCAAAAACCACAACATCCTAAAAAAAATTTGCTTCAAGGCAAAGTTGCATGACGTATGTTATCATGATAGTTTTTATGGTAACGCAGTGAGCTCTACAAAATACATTTGTAATAGTAAAAATAGCTTGTAGTCTTGTAAATTGTGAAGAAGATGGATAGTAAAAAGATAAAATAAATTTGATGAAGGGCCAAGAATGCAGCAAAAAAGTTAATTCTGACCTAACCAACCACCCATATCCTACCATCTCACATTTTTATTTTCGAGTTTTGTGTTATAAGATCTACAAATCCAAGAGTCTCACAAAGTCATTAAACACTTCACGTCCAAACCCCCCCTTACCCCACCTTTAAAATATATATATATATATAGAAAGAGAGAGAGAGAGAGGAAAAATATAGAAAATCCTTTGGATCTACTTACGCTCTCACCCTCGACAAAAAAATACTGGTGCTTTTAGAGAGCCATTTTTAACCATGAGAACAAGAAAGCATGCCAAGATTTCCGCTCTCGTATATGTTGTTGAATTAGGAAAAGTTTCTTGGGACGTGTTTGCCAACTCAATCAGTCACCATGGGATGTTAACACTTTCCCCATTGAAGAAAATGAAGACCCACAAACACCATTTCTTTCACAGCCGCCATCTTCTTCTAATTAATCAGTCAGTCCATTAATTAATCTTTAGCTATTTTTCTTTCTTTAATTCTCAGATCTATGAATAAATATTTCTTTCTTTGAAATGTCGACCCTTCATTTTGTTTTGTTTTTTCTGTCTATGTTTTAGGGTTTTATTTGTAACACTCACTAGGGTTCACTAAATAATTTCAATCCCACTATTTTTGTCGTGTGTTTAGCCTTCTTTATTCGATTCTCCATAAATAATTTCAATCCCTCTATATTAAAGATAACAATTGGGTACCAATACTCTTGATCATGTGATATTTTGCCTCGACTCTCCATAGTTTTATTCCTTAGTTACCATATTTAATTTTCCTTAGTGTCACATCAATGAATGAAATGAAAGAGACGATCAATTGTTCTAAATGGGATAACTACTTCAAGAGTAGTGTTGTTGTGGATGTTTCTGTTGATAATTTTGTTTATGTTAAGAAAATTAAGCAAGACAAGGAAGATGATGTAGAGATGGAGGAGCTAGGGTTATTAATGGACGAGAAAAATAATGGTGATAATAATACAGCTATATTGTGCAACAACTCCACCAATGAGAAATTAGAGAAGAAACATGAAGCTATAGTGGATACTGGAAGTCTGCGACGCTGCCCTCGTGCTAAAAAATCATCATCTTCTTCTTCTTCTTCCAATCCTTACGAATACTCCTATTAGTTGGGTTTTGGTTCGTCATGGGGCAAGAAAAGAGGTGCAAGGAGGAATAATAATGCAATGCCGGATTGTGAAGATGCTGAGCAATGTTCATCTTCCAAAATGGATAATGAAGAATTTGATGACTATGTTGAAGACGAGGATGATGAAGAAGAAAATGGCAAGAAGAGACCTCAGAAGCCAATTAAAGCTAGGTCACTCAAATCTCTAATGTGAAATATTCTACAACATTATGTTATGTTAGTGTTTTTTAGCATTGAGTATCATAAGAAAATGTTGTTAGCGTTTTTTGGTAAGGTCATTTTTAGGGTATGGTAGATTATGGTTTCATGATTAGAGTGTTTTACTTAAGAAGATATTAGCTTTACTTGACATGAGTGAGAATTTTTGGTGTAATTCGTGTAGAGCTTTCTATTGTGCGGGTCAAATTCAATTAAGGATAGAATTGTAATTTTCAGTTATAAGGATAAAACTGTCATTTCGGACGATTAGGGCTTTGTTTCAACAGATAATTTTGCTGTTTGAATTGCGGTCTTATCGTCACCGAGCTTTGTTAGGCCGCACCAAAATTGGTAATATAGGACTCTTATTTTCATTTTCTCTAGAATAGAGTTAAATACTCGGAGTGATTATGCCACTACTTTTATAACGATTAGAAATATTACATTAATAAGTAACTATTGTATATTATTAAAAACAAAAATATATTTGGTCTTGTATAAATTATCGGGTGAAAATCATTTACACTCCCAATTTTGCTTAAAGATTAAAAAATCATCCAATTTTTGAGCAATTAACATTCTCCCTCTCATATCTCAATTAAATTTTTCCACGACCAGTAGGTTCAGGGTTCGAGTCACACCAGAAGATTTTGTAACGAGTTCCTAGAAGACTATTTTTTTTTTAATCAACGTCCACTAAACATGATGTTTAGTGGTAATTTATTAAAATAAAGAATGTCTAACTGAAATTAAAGTAAACCATATGAACCACTGGTTTACAGAATCAGAAAAACTGAAAACAGAACTACTACAAGCAATTATCTATTGT
This sequence comes from Lycium ferocissimum, assembly GCF_029784015.1. Taxonomy (NCBI): domain Eukaryota; kingdom Viridiplantae; phylum Streptophyta; class Magnoliopsida; order Solanales; family Solanaceae; genus Lycium; species Lycium ferocissimum. Next base: position 15,157,609 of record NC_081345.1, read on the forward strand.
AGATCCCTGGACCTTGACCTGATACCATCTCACACACCTACAAAGTTCTCTCCAAGTGCTATGTGTTGACACCTAATTTTTGACCTCTAATAATTTATTTTAACTAACCAAAGTCCTCGAATATTAAACGGAGTGAAATATGTATTTTTTACAAGTCAAAATGATTTAGATAATATTTTGTCATTTATTTGGCAAGGTACCTTCTATAATACTATGAACCATTTGGGAAATTAACCTACATATTTTGCAACAATTATGATATATTTAATCAGGGGGATAATTTAAAATAACTATTTATTTAATTGTTTGAATTATCAAGAATTAATTGGCAAGCAGTTTACTCCATTTAATCCAAGAAATCTGATTAATTAAATGAATCAATCATTTTACCCCTTAACTCTTGATTTTGCATATTTAATGTTGCATTGGTACAATTTATTAGAATTAGTCATAATTGATCAACTGTTTAATTGTGATTAAATTTCATAAATAGCTAATGATGGTTACTTTTGAAATAATCAATTGCTAGCCAATTATGGCCATATTTGAAATAGCCAATCTCATGGCTTAATTCAATTAAGGTCACTTTTGCAAAATTAGTTTCTAATTAGCAAATTCATTTTTATGTGGTCCTCATTTAAATGTTCAATTAATAGACATTATCTAAATTTGGCTATTTGTTAATCAGTGCATATGTGCCCGTCCATATACATATATATACAGATATACACATGTGTATACATATACACATGTGTATATGTAATGACCCATTTCGTTGTTACTGTGAATTTCGAAGGAAGACGACAACTAAGGCCCCTTAACAGTGTCTCCACCTATTCACATCCTGGAAACCTTTCAAGCCAAACCAAGATCGTCGTACGCATCATGTGAGGAATAGAAACATGGGCGAACAGACAGAACTTGACAGCCATAGCGGTCGTATTGATGCTACAACGGTGACGCTGTAGCGGTATACTAACCACCATAGCGGTAAACGCCTATGACTGCACAACCGCCATAGCGGCATATTGGCCGCCCTAGCGGTAAACTTGCCGCTGGGGCAGTATCACACAGTGAATTTTCCTATTTAAAGAGTCATTTCAGGAATTGTCCCATTTTTCATAACCCTAAATTCCAGCCACCCAGTTCGGTGGGAAAGCTCAAAAATGAGATTTTTAGTCCAAATAAGTCCTTCTAACACCCTCCAACCCTCCTCCCACCTAAGAAATTACTCCTAAACATATTCACTTAGAGAATCATCAAGTGGGTGTTTCAAATAATCTAGAGTTGAAATCATCTAGTGGGTGTTTCAAATAATCTAGAGTTGAAAGAGTGATGAGGTAGCAATATTTCCCCCTAAATTTTCTCTAAGCCACCTCCCATGTTATTCACCAAAATTGAGCTAATAACCTAGACCACTACACTCATTTTCCTTCATAAGATATGTTTGTATGGATCTTGGAAATGGGTTCTTCCCAAATATAAGCTTGAAAATGGGAAAATCTCTTAAATAGGTATAGAAGAAAACTAGAGGTGGGTGAAGACCCCCAAACCTCCCTATTAATCCAAAGCCCCTAGGAACGATTCAAATGGAAAGCATTAATCTTAGGTAACATGGTTGTCTCCAACCTATTTTGTGCGGATTACGATGTGGCGATCGATTTAAAGAAATCAATGGAAGTTCGTGGCACCCGCTTGGCCACGAGGTAGGTTATGGCTTCCCTTTGGTAGACTCCGGTTAGTTTTCGTATCGTTGTGATAGAAGGAACGGGGAATGCATGTGTAGGAAATCGGAGATTTAGGATGGAATTCTAGGTTGGTATTATTGTGTGACTTGTTTGTTCGGGCTTGTGGCCTGTAGATTCCTTAGGTATTAATGCGGTTTTCCTTGATCATTGGTGGATTTATGTGACTTGGGAGTAGCGGATAGAACCGGTTTGTGTCTAATGATGAAAACTTCCTATAATATGTGACTGAATGAGTTATGTTATTTAGGGTGAGTCTAACCGTTAAACGAGAGGATAAAATGTACCCACGGTTGTGATTGGGTCCTAAATTTATATGACGGATAACTTCGAGTGTGGAGTGAGATCCTTGTTCTGAACTAATAGGTTGAGGTAAGAAAGTGGTATGGCGTGTACCAACTGATTGACCGATATGTGTGTTGGGACTAGTCGCCCCGCTATATGTGTACCTTAAATTGTTCTATTGTCCCGACTTGATGTCATGAGGAATTGGTAGCTATTGAATTCTACTTGGTCGTCTTAATTTGGATAGTATTGGCATACCCATTGTTGGTACTTGGGTTATTGATGTATATTGGCATACCCACTGTTGGTATTGTGATGTGATACGTTGTTGATGTACCCCATTGTGGTACTTGTGATATTGAACTTGATTGATTTACATATGCATTGCACGCATTCTCTCATATTCATGATGCATGGCCGATACCTGGTGATGATCCGGTAGTTGATTGAGCGAAACTGATATTTTGATAAACTCTTTACTTGAGTAATTGTGAAAAGGCCGATGTTCGAAAATCCATTCAGGAATCGTTGATTATATGAAACCGATATTTGACAAACTCTTTTACTTGAGTGATTGTGAGAAGGCCGATGTCCGAGGTTCAATTCCAGAATCGTTGATTGTATGAAATTGATATTTGACAGACTCTCTTTTACTTGAGTAATTGTGAGATGGCCGATGTCCGATGATATATTCCGGCATGCCGATTCCGATGATATCCCGGAATCGTTGTTAGTGCATGAACTCTGCAGGTCCCCTAGGGTGGTGCCGGTGAGACTCCCCCTATGAACAATTAGCCAGGGTCCTGTCTGTCTATTGGGCAAAGATCCGGGATGGGTGGCACTTAGACTTTGCGAGTCACGCTGGGTTGTGCTACCGAGATGTCGATTTTTCTGTCCGGAGTACATGTGTACACCTCATTGCATGGCATGACATTGCACTCATACCATTATTGCACTACATTACATTATGACTTCATTGAGATGTTGACGATTGATTGTGATGATTGGATTGGATCGGCTATACTCTGTCACACCCCTTTTTCCACAAAAGTGATCTATATGTTAAGTTCAAAAGGGTTTTCAAATCGAAAGTGACCAAAATGTGGTTCAAAAGGGATTATTTCAGAAATAACAAGAGTCGCCACTTGACAATGGATTCGGTGTGCCAAGTCACCTTTAAAATAGTTATCCCTTTTACGAATAGGTTTGACTCTAAAACTGATCAGCGATAAAGATTCTGGTTAAGGAATTCTGTTGACCGAGGGAAAGGTGTGAGGCATCCCTCGAGTCCCGTGGTTTAAGAACGGTCGCTTTAATTAACTCGTTTTAGCTTAAATAGAAACTCAATCAGGTAACCTCAAACAACAAACAAGCACGCGCACCAAGAAAAGTTTGAAAATAAAGTCTGAATTATTACAACCCGAAATAAAAGAAAAAATGCGAGAAAATAAACCTAAACTACGCTATGCTAAACTATACTAAGCTATCCCGACATCCCGGGGTCTTCTCCACAAACGGCCTCCATTTTTTTTTTCACATTTTTATTTTCTTCTGGGACATCCCACCCGGGAATGAATATACAATATTGAAAGCAAGTAAAAGAAAAACACACAAACAATTTAAACGAACCTAACGTTTGCCTACCCAAAATGAATGAAATAAACCGACATTGAAATATTTGTATCATAATTCAATCCGAAATTAAAGCCCCTGCCCATTTAACATACATAGAGCCCGTTTGGATTGGCTTATAAGTTGGCTTATAAAGTTTGTTTTATTTTTTGAGTATTTGGTCAGCCGACTTAAAGTCATTTTGTGCTTAAAATAAGCTCAAAAAATAATTGGACCCATTTAGCTTAGTTTATCTAAAGCGACTTATAAGGCGAAAACAACTTATAAGCCAAAAAAAATAAGTTGGACTACCCCAACTTATTTTTTTTGAAATTATAAGCAAAGCTGTGACTTTAAGCTATAAGCCAATCCAAACGGGCTCATAGTCTATTACTCACTTTAGCCCAAAACAATTTAATAGCTCCTAATTAATTATAGTCAAAGCACCAGTTCATCCGAAATAGCAGCATAATGCTATAACAAACAATTCTTTTCTCAACAAACCATCATTGAAGAACTATATAGACTTAATCAAATCATTTAATCAGTTAACTTGAAATTTGAGATCTAATCATGAATATCAAGGCAATAATAGGAGAAGGATTGAAATGGACTTTCACAATGAGTCTCGTGATTTAATTGCAGATTTCCGACAATTTGTACAATGACCAAGATTGCTCCGCAACGTAACAAAAAATACTATAACACCGAATCGCCGACAGAAAGCCGCTAAATGGAATCCGGAAACTCGACTGGAAAACCCATTAAATTTCAACTCAACGTGACTGAAAAATTAACTGGTGAGGTGGTTGAATGGTAGTGTATTAGGGGTTGTTTGGACAGAAATAAAAATGGGGGGCGGTTTGGTTGCTGGGTTATAGTGAAGGGAACAGTGGTGACCGATGGATTGTTCAGGGGTGGTGGTGGTGTAAGGGCGATGGGGTCTGTTTGGTGATTATTTTTTTTGCTAGGTTTTTCCGGTAGGTGGTGACGGGTTGGATGGAGGAGTGATGGTTTCGTGGTGTTGGTTGTTTCCGGTGAACTCAAAATGAAGAAGATGATTTTTGTTTTTTGGAGTCTGTCCGTTTCTCTCTCTATTCTATAAAAAATAACCCCCCACTTTTTGGAGTCCGGAACAAAAATGGCTTAAATTTTTTTTTTTTAAACCAAAATACCCCAATAAAAAAAAAGTTACCAATGTACCTTTAGCGCGATATTTTACTTGCACTAAAGCACTTGACCGTAACGGTACGTTAATTCTTTAGCGCGAAAAATGCGTGCTAAAGGAGTTGTGTTCTCTCCCCTATAACGCAGTATTTTAATGCGTTATAGATAGATGGATTTTAGCTATAGCGCATTATTTTACTGCGCTATAGTAGTCCGCCATTTTCCATTTCACTCCTTTTTACGTAGTTTAGCCGTATATTAATCATGTTTTGATACTCCGAACTTCAATATTTTATATAGAACCCTACTTATATTTGTACAATTAATAAGATAGGCTCAATACATAAAGAATACGCAATACTTTGGATTGTCGTTTTAGTGGTTGAAAAGTGCTCGAAGTCTTTTTTTGTTTGAAGACTTGTAGTCATTAGCTTTACGTTATTTATCTTTTAGGGTTTCGTCTTATTTTTAAATTAATGCTTAACTTTATTTCGAACGTGTCAGCTTTTTTTTTTTTTATCAATTTAGGATGTGAAACTATAAACAATAATAAAAACTAAGATAATATATATAAATATGCAAAAAATATATAATATTTACGATAAATTGTATAATACTAATGTATATACACTATCGTGGATGGGTCTCACATGTAGTATGCCGGAGACTATCCCTAGGCCTAAGGCTCATGCCATCCCCACCGCCCTCGCCATTGTCTCCATCGTCCTTCTTCCTCTTAATAACCGGACGCTCCAAGTCATGATCATCTCCTCTTCCCCTAGCCCGTGCGCCCTTGACTAGAACATGCTTCTTCTTGGGATCTGTTCCCGCTGGCACGCTCAGAACCTCAGGCTGAGCTAGGTCTGGAGACTCAACCACTTCCTCGTCTGGAGTCGCCACCTCAGGCGCCGAAGGATGAACCTGAAAAGTATATAATAATTAGTACCATTTCTTATTTATATTGAATACATTAACGTTATTTATTTAATCAAACTTGTGTGTCAACGGGCGCACGAGTAGGCTCTGAGATGGGTCCGTAGGCTCCTCGGATGGGTGTGGTGGTGAATATGAGGTAGTCTCCTGGACGAGATGTTGTTCGAAGTCCAAGTAAAGGTTATAAAAATTAAATAAATATTTACCTTATATTGAATAAAAGTAGTTTTAAGTAAAAAACTTACATGCGCCTCAGTAGTCTCATGAGAAGACACCTCTGCCTCGGCAGGCTGACTAGAATGCTCCTAAATGGGTCACTCCTGTGGACCCGCTGGCGTCGAATCCTAAAATATCAAAATAACGAAATAATAAGTAACATACATATTTAAAATAAGTACTTTAAATAATCAAATATATATATTAAATATTGACCTTATGTTGAATAAAAGAAATTTTAATAAAAAGCTTACACGTGGCTCGGTGGTCATATGGGAAGACACCGCCGGCTCGACGGACCCATGAGAAAACACACGAGTGGGTGGCTGCGGTGGACCGGGCGCCGAATCCTAAAATATAAAATATTACTAAATAATGAGTAACATATATATATATATATATATATATATATATATATATATATATATAAATAAATAATTTAAATGAACAAAGAAGCATTTTAAATACTAATCGGGATCAAAAACTCATCGAAGTCAAGAATCCTGGGTCCCTCTAAATTCCTCACAGGCCGCTCATCAGCTAATGAAGCGCGTAACGCCGCCCAATCAACGTTATCACGCTCCTCCATGTATGCATTCTGGCTCGGCTGTGATGACGACCGGGTATCTCAGCAAGCAAGAGCGTCGGCGTAAACGTAGGTGAGTCCCCAGGTGAGCTACCACCGGCACCGAACGCAGTCGGCAGATGGACTAGACCGTGAACGCCTTCGGAATGGGATCGGCCTCATCCGCCTCATCTACCGGATGGTGTCCTCTGCCACCGGTCCTGCGGCGGCGGCACCGCGGCCTCTGTCCTGCACGGCGTCCCCTCGGCGACACGGCGTCCTCTGCGGCACGGCCGCCTCCTCCTCCGGGAGCACCCGGTCCTCCTCCTGGCGCTGCCTGATACTCAGCCTCCGGAACAGGCTCCTCCCTGCGCCTAATCTCGCCTGCCTGCCGGATACCATCCTCCGATATCCGTACCATCTCCACCGCAAGCCCGGCAAGCCCAGGGTAAGGCATATGCTCTAACCCCAACATGCGTAAACGCTGTACGGCCACCAGCTGCATTTGTGTTCAACAGAAGAAAAAAAGTTATTTTTTAAAACGTAACATTCAATGCGATTAATAAATCTAAATACAATAAACTTACCAATGTCTCGTACTGCCCGGCGAGTGCTGAGTATCCTACATCCCTAGGGGGAAGCAAAGCTGGGTTGCCGATCAATCGGCGTGTGATACGATGATACCGAGCGCATGTAATGCGAATGGGAGTCAAATGGCCGACGACGACAAAGTGCCTAACATGTTCTCCCAACGGTGGGCCGAACATGCATGAAAGCCGAAAATCATCATCAACGGCGGCCGATCGTCCCGCTGGTAGTGTCGGAGCTCGCGACGGACGTGAGGGGGTATACTGCGCGCGCGCCCAAACGTCGTAAGACACGCTCGGGCATATGCTCTTCTACGATGTCCGGGTGTATCAATGGACACCGCGACATCCAAACCCCCGACCTACCCTACGGAAGGCCGCAAACCATCTAATATAGCGCGTACGACGTATATATAAATAGCCGCATAACATATACATACAAATCGGTGATCACCAAGTCGAAAAGACGTTTAATTAAATTATTAATGTAAATTTAAATTGTTTTACCGCATCGTCCGTCATGTGATCAAGCTGGTCCGGAATGGTAGAATACTGTGGTGCATATCCACATCCCGATCAAAACCCGCTGTCCACCTCCTCGCATAAGGCATGTCAATGTCGAGGTGATGCCTAGGTACGGGCTGAAAAGGCAGCATCCTCTCCCATGCCCATAACTGTACAGCGATATTAGAAAATACGATTTTTAAGTCGTCTTTTCAAGAGTTTTGTCTACATTAAAGGAAGGCATACTTAAAATATTACCTCGGAGAACAGAAAAAAATTCACACACATCTATGACAACTCCAATAGATGCTCGGCACAGGCATCTGTAAAGATACGCCAAAACAGCCCCCCCTCCCCCCCGAAACCGTAGTCTCCCGGGCGGTCCGGATGCTCCAAGAAAACCAAATAACGTGGGCCGACAAAGGCACCCGATGAATTCGGAACAAGATGCCCCCGAATATAATAGCGGATACAAACGAGCATGACGATCAACAGCATCCTGCGGGGTGCCGTCATCAACCGGATCAAGACCCTCCAAAAAAGTGCAGAGTGCACTAATCCGAACCCGACTACGTCCCCGAAAACGGCCTGGGCAACAGGCACGAAGTGGGTGAGCCTAGTCAACTCTGTCGCCCACGTCTGACCAGGAGGAGGCTCGTACCGAGTGTATAATGGCTCTCCATCTACTCGCAATCCAAATAGGACCTCCACATCCTGAAGTGTAATCGTGGCCTCACCAGTGCGAAGATGGAAGGTATGTGTCTCTGGCCTCCACCGCTCAACCATGGCTGTAATGAGCGCCCAATCATGCTGTACTCGACCAACGGACACGCAACGGTAGATGCCTCCCCGAAACAATATCTCCAAGACGCGAGGGTGTGGGGGGTGCTCGCGTAAAAAGAGCCCAAGCTCTGCGACCTACGGGGCGGAGCCTAGTAGATATCCCTATAGTACCGACCCATAATAAGTACGATCTATGATTGTCTTGTAAAGACAATGCGATCTATCGAGAGGGTCCGGGTGAGCGAAGGCCCCGCGTGAGCAACAGGCCCCGGGGGAACATTCGGATCCATGAAAGAGTCCGGTCTGTACAAAACTAAATTAGTCATTATTCTTGAAATGAAAGATAAATTATATTAACTAATTAATAATTTGTAGGGAATATGTAAATTATGTAGTATTATATCTTGTGAATAATTAACATGGATATGCAGTAAATTTAATATGTGATAGTAAGGACACATATGTGATGACAAAGACTTTTTTGAGAATCATCTTAAGTTAATTAGTTTGAGAATCGAAATTCAGCAGTAATATTTGTTTAGAACTCTATTTTGAATATGTGATATATTTTTAGTTGACCAAATAACCAACACAGCTACGATAAAATTAGACTAAAAGAGTATATTCGTCGACCACATATTTTTCTACATACTTTACATTTTTATCGTTAACTTATATATTTATGAAAAAAAGTACTTTAACTATTCTTTTTTGGATAATTTTTTTTTTTAACATATATATATTCATGCTTTTAAAATTATATAGATAACAATTCATAATCATTTACAACTTATCTGGATGGTTGATTCAATGCTATTGTATTATATTATGTTTTTAATTTAAATACAATGTTTGTTTTGATTGTTACTTTTTTAGATAATCTTTACATTTTTATCGTTAACTTATGTATTTATGAAAAGAAGAACTTTAACTATTCTTTTTTAGATAATCTTTTTTTATTTAACATATATATATTCACGCTTTTAAAATTATATAGATAACAATTCATAATCATTTACAACTTATCTGGATGGTTGTTACCTATTGTATTATATTATGTTGTTAATTTAAATACAATGTTTGTTTTGATTGTTACTCTTTTAGATAATTTTTATGTAACGACGAAAGGTCATATTTTATGTAACTATTGATTTGGTCCTATACAATATGACACAATACGAAAAATGTCAAAATAATACATAACAATCATCCAATCAAAGTGTTAACAACATAATAATTCATTACCAATCAATTTCTTTCAATTCATAAACAATATTTAACAACTAATAAATTCATAATTAATATTTAACAAAATAATAATTCATTAACAATTCATAAATAATTAAAAAATTAACAACTCATAAACATATAACAAATTAACAATTCATAAACATTTAACAAATTAACAATTCATAAACATTTAACAAATATTGAATTAAACCAAAAAAAAAAAAAAAATCGAACAGGTAAAAGCCAACGCCGGAATCGAAAAAAGAACAACAAAAAAAAATTGTTTTTTTTTTTTTGAAACATAGCAAGGATTAAATGTTAAGCATGCTTAGAATATAATGTATATAACAAAATGGGATAAGGCATCATTACCCCCCTCACCTAGTAGCGTTTTTGCTACGACACACCTTACCTAATGTTTGGTCCTATCACCCCCCTAAACTATTTAAAACCGTAATATTTTACCCCTAAAATGCCGATGTGGCAAGGAGAGTGTGTTTCACTCTCTTTGAGAGAGTGAAAACATAAAAAACTGAAAAACTTAATTTTTTCTTAAAAATTTGTATTTTCTTAAAATATGAATATAAATATAGTTTTTCACATTTTAAAAAAATAATTAATTTTTTTCAAAATTTTATAAAAAATCAGTTTTTTTTTCAAATTTTGACAAGAAAAACACTTTTTCCGATTTTTTTTTGAAAAATAAAAGTGTCCTAAGAAAATGAAATCATGAAAATCAAGATCTTTTAAGACATTTTTTAAAAAAATAATCAAGCTTTCCATATTATTAACAAATCCATTTTTCCATATTTTAAAGAAAAATCAGTTTTTAATTCGCATTTTCGCTTTTTTTTTTTTAAAACGGGTTTTAAAAATGAATTTTTTAAAAGAAAAATGAGTTTTTTTAATTCGACTTTTCAGTTTTTTTTTTTTTTTTTTTAAACGGTTTAAAAATAAATTTTAAAAGAAAAATCGAGTTTTTAATTCGCGTTTTTTTTTTTTTTTTTTTTTTTAAAAAACGGGTTTTAAAAATAAATTTTTTAAAAGAAAAATCATTTTTTAAATTCTCGTTTTCAGTTTTTTTTTTTTTTTTTTTAAAACAGATTTTAAAAATAAATTTTTTAAAAGAAAAATCAGTTTTTTAATTCACTTTTTTTTTTTTTTAAAACGGGTTTTAAAAAAATAAATTTTGTAAAAGAAAAATCAATTTTTTATTTTTTTATTCTTAAAAATTGACACGTAAGCCGAATATTAAAAAAATAAAAAATAAATGCACATGTGGCAAGGAGAGTGTATGTCACTCTCCCATATGAGAGTGGGCATCAGCGTTTTGGGGGTAAAATATTACGATTTTAAATAGTTTAAGGGGGTGATAGGACCAAACATTAGGTAAGGTGTGTCGTAGCAAAAACGCTACTAGGTGAGGGGGGTAATGATGCCTTAATAATAACAAAAGTTCATAGTAAAAAACCTTAATCGAAGATTTTTTGTAGAGTTATTTAATCGAGTTCTACGCCGCTTTTCCCCAAAATTTGAACTTAGAATCTTGCTCCTCGACTTGAATATCCGAGAATCTAAACTTTCCGGACGAAATTTAATAGAAAGTGGCGTTTTTGGAAGTGGGACCACCTCTTTTTCTCCGTCAATGGCGGTTTCCTTTTTTTTTTTTTTAAAGCATTTGGGAGGGGACCGGTGGTGGAACCCAATCGGTTTATGTTGAAGAAGTATAACACGAGATTTTACTACGCTATAGTATAACGCGATAAAATATCGCGTTATAGGACACCCAGAAAACTCGGCTTTTCGCATTTTACCGCGTAAAGTGCTTAATGCCGTTATGGTTAAGTGCTTTAGCGCAAAAATACTGGTAAAGGTACATTGGTAACTTTTTTTTTTGTTGGGGTATTTTGGTTCAAAATTTTTTTTTGACACCATTTTTGTTCCGGACCCCACTTTTTGTTATGCGTGTGTGTATATATATTTCTATATAAAAAAAATATGGAACCACCCAAAATAATATTCCCCCTTCCATTTTTTGTCACGTGTCCTCTCCTCCTTTTAATATCTGTTTTTTTCTTTCTTGTGCCCTTTTCGTGTGATGTGTATATTGTGAAGAAAAGTGGAGTAGTGAGCAAGAAAAATCCTAGTGGGCCCCACGTATGGAATGTGCTCAAGGTGTGATGGTGTATATGTGCAGATGTATGAAAACGTGTATTGTAAAAGGCAAAATACATCAAAATACCCCTAAACTATACCCAAAATGTCGATATCACACCTAAACTATACGAGCGACCTATTACACACCTTAACATCTTAAAAGTGAATTTAATTCCCCCTGCAAGCTGATGTGGCACAAAATAAAAAAATAATTAATAAGTGGCGCGTTTTTTATAAAAAATTATTTTTTTATTTCATTTTTTATTAAAATAAATATTTTTGTAACCCCCTCACCACCCTCCTCCCCCACCCTCCCTTACTTCTTCATCCCTACTCCCTCTCTTATTGCATAACCACCATTGTTTCCAATGAGCTTCAATATTTTCCGGTGAACTTCCATTTTTTCTGATCTTATTTTTCCGGTCACCAAATTTGCATCTAATCTACCTATAAAATAATAATGAGCTTCAATATTTTCCGGTGAGCTTCCATTTTTTCCGATCTTCTTCATTTTTCGATCACCAAATTTGCATCTAATCTACCTATAAAATAATAATGAGCTTCAATATTTTCCGGTGAGCTTCCATTTTTTCCGATCTTCTTACATTGCACGAACTGCCCTTCAAATGGGAAATGAAGAAATTGCACGAACTGCCCATTGGCAATGCAGACATTGCACGACTTCCCTTCAAATGGGCAATGAAAAATTGCAGGAATTGCCCATTGCAATGAAGACATTGCACGGCTGCCCTTCAAATGGGCAATGAAAAATTGCACGAGCTGCCCTTCAAATGAAGACATTGCACGGCTGCCCTTCAAATGGGCAATGAAAAATTGCCTAGGCCACTTTCATACGGGCAACAATTAAGAAATTGCACGAGCGCCCTTTGGGGGTGGTGGGAAGGTGGTGAAATGGGTGGTGGTGCAAATTTGTGTAGTGGCGGATATGGTTATGGTGAAATTGGTGGTGGGGGTGGTGGGTTTTGTAATGAGTGTAGAAGAAAAGGAAAAAAGAAAATAGTGCAAATTAAAAAAGAAAAAGAAAAAGTACTTGAAAATAATAAAATTTATTTTATTTCCACGTGGCGCTGACGTGGCATGCGCGTGTGGAACACCACACGCTGTGAAAGTGGTATAATACCTTGCAGGGGAGGAATTAAATTCACTTTTAAGATGTTAAGGTGTGAAATAGGTCGCTCGTATAGTTTAGGTGTGATATCGACATTTTGGGTATAGTTTAGGGGTGTTTTGATGTATTTTGCCATTGTAAAATGGAGTGGGAGGAATTAGTTTGTTGGAAGGAATTTTATGAGGTGGAACTTTTTGGTTGGTCCATTTTTTTGTCTTTTCTTTGTTTTAATAAAAATCAAAATACACTTATAAGAATATTAACCACCTAATTTTAGACTAAAAAAATACAAACTTATACATTTAAATCCGATAAAAAATAAAAGAATATTTTTTGAAATTTTCTCTTTATCTTAAATATGACTCTATTTTTTGTATTATATTTTTTTTATTTTCACAAAATAAAAACAACTAAAATGAGATAAATTCCAGAATAGCAAGATTAAGCCGAAAAAAAATATTTAATGTTAAAAATCGTGTAAAACAACTCGGGGAGGGTAAAAAATTATGTGTCTACAACCTGTCCTTCTGTGGTTGGGAACACGAAGAGTTTTCAGACAAAGACGTAGACGACGAGACAAATTTTTGACCCGACCATTATTTGGAGGAAGAGAATGGAACAGAACAAAAAAGTGTGACCGAGCCCTGGTCTTGGACATCTTACATATCCCGGGTTATAAGGGAATCAGATCTCGTGTAGTTCAAAAGGTAAGAAGGATGATGGAACATACTGAGTTGGAGAGTCGATTGAGGTCCTGTCGAGGTTCCCGTCCGCGGCTCCTGTTATTACATCAAAATGAAAACAAAAGTTAAAAAAAAAATACAAGTACAAGATCCTACTATGCCGCTTCTCTTGAATATTGACTTGAATTTTCATGCTTTCCCAAGTGGTGAGATAAGCGTTCTGATCTCGAAAGTAAACCCTATTCTTCAAGCGAAGCTCCTGCTACTTCTGACTGAACTTGAAACCAACTAAAGGTATACCCTATTCTTCAGGCGGGCTCTTGAACTTGAAATTGAAAGATGTCCCTATTCTCCAAAAGTGTTCATGACTTGCTTCCCATTCGTCAGCCAGGTCCTGACTTTCTTCCCATTCTTCAGGTGGGTCCTGACTTGCTTCTCATTCTTCCGGTGGGTCTTGTATATCACCAAAGACAAACAATACGAAGAAAATTTTTATGTCCCAGTTTGCACCAGGAAATTTTTTTGAGTGTTAGCAAAATCATAAACTATATGTAATGCAATTCAAAGATGAAAGTAATATCAAATGTACTAACTAGGAAGTGCGTCTCCCAGGGGTGAATCTGAAAACTCAAACTAGAAAGCGCATCTCCTAAGAATAATGAATCCAATTAGGAAGTGCATCTCCTAAAAGCTAAATGTAAAAAACCCAGACTAAGAAGTGCGTCTCTTAAGGGCTAAACTGCAATATTCTGATGAGGAAATGCGTCTCCTAGGTGTTATGGTTTAAATTAGGAAGTATGTCTCCTAAAAGCAAAAACCTGAAAGACCCAAACTAAGAAGTGTGTCTCTTAGGGGTTAAAAATGAATTACTTTGACTAGGAAGTGCATCTCCTAACAGCAAAACTCGAAAGACCTAGACTAAGAAGTGTGTCTCTTAGGGATAATGGTTCAAATTAGAAAGTGCGTCTCCTAAAAGTAAAAACTGAAAGATCGAAATTAGGAAGTGCGTCTCCCATGAGTTATGATTCGAATTAGAAGTGCGTCTCCTAAATGAAAAACTGAAAGACCTAGACTAGGAAGTGCATCTCTTAGGGGTTAAACTGAAAAACTCGACTAGGAAGTGCATCTCCTAAGAGTAGAGCTTTGCATTAGGAAATGCGTCTCCTAAAGTCAAAAACCTGAAATATCCAAACTAGGAAGTGCGTCTCCTATGAGTTATGGTTCAAATTAGGAAGTGCATCTCCTAAACATAAAAACTGAAAGACCCAAACTAAGAAGTGCATCTCTTAGGGGTTAAACTGAAAGACTCGACTAGGAAGTGCGTCTCCTGGGAGTAGAGGTTTGCATTAGGAAGTGCGTCTCCTAGAACCAAAACCTGAAAGACCCTGACTAAGAAGTGCGTCTTTTAGGGGTTAAACTAAAATACTCTGACTAGGAAGTGCGTCTCCTAAAGAAAAACACGAGACCCTGACTAAGAAGTACGTCTCTTAGGGGTTAAACTGAAATACTCTGACTAGGAAGTGCATCTTGTAGGAGGAAGACTTGAAATACTTTGACTAGGAAGTGCGTCTCCTAGATGTAATGGTTTAAATTAGGAAGTGCATCTCCTAAAATCAAAACCTGAAAGACCCAGACTAAGAAGTGCATACTAAGAAATGCGTCTCTTTAGGGGTAAACTGAAAGACTCTGACTAGGAAGTGCATCTCCTAGGAGCAAAAACTGAAAGACCCGGACTAAGAAATGCTTCTCTTAGGGGTGACAGTATTCATAATTGAAAATTTGATCATTTTTGTTACTTTCAAACCTATGTTGTGACATTGCCTTTTGCATCGGCAAAAATGAGACATTGTCCCTTTTGAAGCTTTGAACCTTTGATTTGAGGATAACATCCATTCCTGTTTCAAACAAAGAAAAATTGTGAGTTTTAAAATGTGGTGGTTGGTTTGTGTCCTTGGTTCTGAAGGTGATTGCTCATGCACTTGTCCTATTTAGCTGTGATTTCAAATAGTCAGTGCTCGTTGTCAGCTTGTTGGACCACTGACCCAAACTCTGGCTACCGGAGTGACTTTCAGTAACTTTAAACAAAACCACCACCAACACGTCTGTTTCATGGTGCCCATTAATTCAAACTCTACTGATCCTTTATATTTTCATGAATCCAGAACCTATTAACAAACGATAACTCATCGGGTACTCTACCCCACTTTGAATCATGTTACCTTGATGTGCTAGCCAAATGTCTTGCTTCGCAATTGGAAAAGCTAGTAGCAAGTTTTGAAATCCTTTCTCCACTCGTTCTAACGTGAATTGACTCAACGAAACAAAGCAAAAGAAGTAAAAGATATAGAAATGGAAAGAGGCAATATTCAACAAGAAATATCCCTTATTGGGAGAAAAGGAAAAAAGGACATTTATCTGAATGTGGTAGCTGGCCCCAATGGTCATGACATGCATTTGGATTGAGCGGCCTGATCTGTTCAACCAATCTATCCTTTAACTTTTGTTGTGCTCTCATAACTTGTTTTGACACCAGAGTTTCATATCCCGACCTTTTCAACATGTTCATGACTCTCATATCCGAAGAGTTTTTACCACTAAGCCTATCTCATTTGTTTGTCTCTCGTCTTACCATCGCCTTACGGTGCCCGTGAGGATTTTCACGAATAAAACTCTCTCATTTTCCATTCTCTTAACTCACCATCGCCTTATGGTGTCCGGGAAGGTTTTCATCAGTAAGACTCTCTCATTTTTAATTATCTCAACTCACAGTCGCCTTATGGTGCCTGTGAAGGTTTTCACTAGTAAGACTCTCTCATTTTCATTTTTTCTTCCTCTTCCCTTATGCTTATGCAGACAGGTGATGCTTGTTAGCAAATGTCTCATACTCATAGCGTGCTTAGCCTTGACATTCTCAATGATTGATCTAAAGGTCTTTTCTTTGGTTGTAACGTGGCTTTTGGACAGGGTTGAAAAGAAAGGATGGCGTGGAAGCTCGAAGACAACACAAAAATAATAGGGGTGAGACTTACAACTTTTGAAATCGACTCAAAAGGAAAAATAACTTCTGTCCTAGTTTCTTTGAAACGGAAAATTTTGAATTTTCTATGGTTGGACCGAACCACAGAATAGGGTTGCCTACATATCCTGTCAAGATAAGAATCAGGTCAGATGTAGTTCCGACAGCTCATTTTTTGTGTTTTCTCTCTTTGTTTTTTTTTTTTTTTTGTTTGTGTGATTTTGTTTCCTTCTTTCTTTTTCTTTTCGTTGTCCTTCTCTTTTCTTTTTTTTTTGGTTTTTTTTCTCTTTTCTGATTCTATTTTGATTCCAAAAGAGGGGTATGAAAGAAAATAAAACTAAGGCTCAACAAGGGTAAGAAATGGTGACACAACATTTAGATAGCAGAATGAAATGCCTTCGTCATACCAATCCTTAAAAATGTCAAAGTACAAAACACACAATTTGAGAATGAGAAATGAAAATCACATGGCATCTCTTCACAACAAATGCATTGTTGGATATTGTCTCTCACTTTTCTTTCATATTTGTCTCTACTTGTTTCCTCAAATGTTCTTCTTCACAATTTTCAAGTTTTGGCGCATATGTCCCTTGGCTTTTAACTGGCTCTAAACCCTCCCACCAGATAAAGGAATGGAATTTCAAGTTCAAGGAGTCGTCTACACTTAAAAGCTTTCTTGTCTTCACTGATCAACATTTAGTTTGGCCTAAGATTTTCTAAGTCCAACGCATCACTTACTTTTCGTCATCGTGGGTCCATAACCATTTTTTCGTGTTTCAGAATACGGTTAACCAACATGTTAACTAATCGATTATGATAAATTGGATCGGATTTTGTTGTTTTTTTTTTTCTGCAGAATCCTTTCTTATCTTCTTTCCCGAGAGGGAAAGAGAAAGAGGGTCTTATGGAGGGAGGGGGAGGGAAAAAGGCTTGGGCCTACCTATCCCGATAGGACCCCATAAAAGAACGGGAGCTGTTGAGAGGTTCCATATTGCCGAGAGACCAGGTTTTCCGAGCTGATCAAAAAATCCGCATGCATGCCATGTCACCAGAACTAGCCTGAAACAAATTGTATAAAAGAAAACTAAACAAAATGAATTAAAAATTTGACAAAAACATAAACTCTTTTTTCCTTCATTTTTCATTTAAAAAAAAGGATAGAAGGGTTTGAACATTAAAACAAGCAAAGTAAAATCTAGGTTACAACCGTGAATAATCCGGATAACAGAAAAAACATCAAAACAAACTAACAATACTCGTTCCTAGTGGGAAAATGAGTGATTTCCCCAACTGCTGAGCTTGACACCTTAGCTACTAAGTTGCACATAAGCGTTGCTTGAATCATTATCAATTTCAATCAAATTATTCTCAACAAACAAGTTCTGGGTCCCTTTTACCAATTCATCATTATCAACTTTTGAATATGGGTCGAGTATACCCGAGAAATTTTCCGTGATCCTGCCTTCTTTGTTGTCTCTTTTTTTTCGGAATAAGGTCGTATAAGATTCTCCAATTGGTATGCTTGTGGGAGCAGGTAAGAACCATGTGGAGCTAGTGTATCCCATCGTTGGTAAGGATGTGGTTGAACATATGGCTGCACACCACAGGAAAAGTATAGGAGAGGTGGCATGGGATATTGAGGGTCTTGTGAAGAGAATCGTGTGTTGATTATATGGAGCTTGGGGACGTTTGAGATTGTGGTGGGTATATGACGAGGCGGATCCATCACTGGTCGCCGACTTCGTCCCGATATAACCATGGCTACATCGTCATTTTCCATCATATCCTTTAGATTTCTTGAACCATTTTGAGTTACTTTTGCATTTACTTTCATGTCAGCAAAACTCATGATACGCCCTGTTTTGATTCCATCTTCTATCATTTCGCCCATTTTAATAACCTCAATGAACGATTTGCCCAGTGCTGAGAGCATGTGTTGATAGTATTCTTTGGTTTGAGCTTGAAGAAAAGTATCCACCACCTTACCTTCTGCCATTGGAGGCTTTACTCTAGCAGACACACTCTCTCCACCAATGGCAAATTCACGAAACTTTCGGTAGATTTCTTCGCAAATTGGTCATGGACATTTTATCTGTAGTAATGTCTATATCATACTGAAACTGTCGCACAAACTCTTGAGTCATATCATCCTAAGTATGCCATTTAATGATATCCTGATCGGCGAACCAATTTGAAGCTATTCCTGTTAAACTCTAGCTAAAGTAGGCTATAAGCATTTCGTCCTTACCTCCAGCTCCTCTTAATTGATTGCAATACCCCTTCAAGTGGGCTAGAGGATCACCATGCCCATCAAACTTGTCAAACTATGGAGTCTTAAAACCGGAGGGCAAGTGAACATTAGGAAACATGCACAAGTCTTTGTATGGAACACTCTTATGACCATCTTGCAATTTTCTTATGGATCGCTCCAAGCTTTTCAATTTCCTCATCTTCTGCGGTACTAGTAAGCTTTTCAGTGTTAACGGGAGGCTCAACGTGAAGGTACGGATCAGAGACTTTGAAAGTTGGTTCTGAAGTATAGGGTTGAGTATCTGGGGATTTGAACATGGGCTCACTGTTAGATGGGTCACCTGACACAGTACGCGAAACTTGGATTGAAGTTGGCATAGTAGGGGAAATGTTTGGGAAGCCAGGAGGCGATGGAGGTAGTGCCTGACCAGTCGTCCAAGCCCGATACATGTTTTTCATGTGTTGTTTTAATGATTCTTACTTCTTCAGTTAACCCTGTGTTTTGGTCAACCAACTGTGATTGAGCACTTGCATCAACCAAAGCGACATGTCCTCGTTGGTTGCCATTCCCTTTTTGGTTTTCGACCTTGTGCTGTATGGATGAGTTGCCAGCTTTAAAACCACAAACCAACCACCTTCTAAAACATTATGAATGAAAGACAAGTGGGTTAGGATATTTTATGCACATATTCACAATAATCAATTCTAGAATGATTCTAAGGGTAACAATGTCATTTTGGTATCATCCCAATTCCCGCTTGATTTGGCCTTCCTCTCTTTCATTTTTCATTTCCACACCTATTGGTTAACTCATTCTCTTTCCTCTTTTTTTTTTCTTTTGTTCTCCGCTCTTTCACTACTCTTTTTTGCATTTTTTGAAAATAATTCGATCGAACCCGACTTGGGTTGCCTACGTATCATGTTAAACATGAATCAGATCTTTGCGTAGTTCGGGAAGATTGGACATAGAGTAATCAACAAACTCTTTTCTTTTTGAATTTTGAAGCA
The DNA here is from genome assembly GCF_029784015.1 of Lycium ferocissimum. NCBI lineage: Eukaryota > Viridiplantae > Streptophyta > Magnoliopsida > Solanales > Solanaceae > Lycium > Lycium ferocissimum. Next base: position 15,177,478 of record NC_081345.1, read on the forward strand.
AACGAGACTCAAAAAATATTTTTGAATTTTTGACTTTCCTAACAAAGAATCCTAAAAGACAAGTAAAAGAAAATATTTTTGATTTTCTAAGTTTGAAATTCCTACCAAAGGGAACCTATAAACTACCGGAAGGAAATATCTTTTTTTTTTCCTCTCTTTTTTTGGATTTCTTGAATCAAAAATAAAACTCCTTTTTTTTTTTTTTGAATTTTTGAATAAAGATGACAAAGACTCTCTCTCTTTTTTAATTTTTAATAAGGATCAAAACTCTCTTTTTTGGATTTTTTACTAAATATCACCGAACCCAAACAGGGCTGCCTATGTATCGTCGCCCCGAGGGACGGGAATCAGGTGTGCGTAGTTCGTGCCAATTATACTGTTAAGGACATTTTGAAAAACTGACCCCTGACTCGAAAAGAACAACTATTTCTCTTTCTTTTTTTTTTCTTTTTCTCAAAAACATGGAATAAAACAAAAATAAAAATCTTTTTGGGTTTTTAACTAAGACATGTACTAAAGAGACTAAAACTAAACAAAACACTTTTTTAAAAAAAAAAAATAACGAACGTAAAATCTTTTTGGAATTCTATTTTTTCAAACAAAATGCATAGAAATAAGAAAATCTTTTTTTTTTTTCTAATAAATGAAAGAAAGGGAAAAATCTTTTTTTTTCTTCTTTTATAAAAGACGCTAAAACTCCTAAAGCTACGAAATTTCTTTCCAATACCCGCTTACTACTTTCAAGTCATCTCATTTTCTCATTTTTCTTTTCAAACACTCCTTACCAATTCGGTCCGCTAAATGACCTTTTTACACTCAAAATGCAACAAGTTGCACATAGGGATGATTAATGCCTTTTTATATATATATATATATATATATATATATATATATATATATATATATATATATTAATAATATATATATATAATAATAATAATAATAATAATAATAATAATAATATATATATATATATATATATATATATATATATATATATATAGGCCGCGGGCCCAGTTTGACATTATTTTGGGGTAAGTCTCCTACAAAAGAACACGATACCAAGGATCGGGTCCTGCTAGGTCCAAATGACATGATGCAAATAAGAGTGTCCTAAAGGCTGACCGAAGTTGGGGATTACTAACAAAGGCTATTCGAGGAGGCACGTGGTCGATAGCGGCTGCTTTGCTTTCCTCCTACTCCACGCTTGAAATGCCCCCTCCCTAAAAATTTGGATGACTCTCGAAAAAGTCGTGTACGCTTACAACGTACTCCGAAACTTGTTGCAGAAAGAATTGAGGGTTATGCAAATGATGCCAGATATAAAGCGGTATCAGGTAATGAAACGCGATAAACAAATACACTCAAGCAACTAGCAAATAAGGCAAAACGATTAACCAAACAAAGTGTTCACCCAAGAGTTTCTAACTAAGCCAATACGAGTCATTTTAAGAAGTTCGAATTCTAAAAGTCCCCAGCAGATTCACCAGAGCTGTCACACCCCTTTTTCCCACAAAAATGATTTATATGTTAATTTCAAAGGGGTTTTCAAATCGAAAGTGATCAAAATGTGTTTCAAAAGGGATTATTTTAGAAATAACAAGAGTCGCCACTTGACAATGGTTTCGGTGTGCCAAGTCACCTTTAAAATAGTTATCCCTTTTAAGAACAGGTTTGACTCTAAATCTGATTAGCGACAAAGATTCGGGTTAAGGAATTCTGTTAACCGAGGGGAAGGTGTGAGGCATCCCTCGAGTCCCGTGGTTTAAGTACGGTCGCTTTAATTAACCCGTATTCGCTTAAATAGAAACTCAATAAGGTAACCTCAAACAACAAACAAGCACGCGTACCAAGAAAAGTTTGAAAATAAAGTCCGAATTATTACAACCCGAAATAAAAGAAAAAATGCGAGAAAATAAACCTAAACTACGCTATGCTAAACTATCCTAACCTATCCCCGACATCCTGGGGTCTTCTCCACGAACGGCCTCCATTTTTTTTCACATTTTTGTTTTCTTCTGGGACATCCCACCCGAGAATGAATATACAATATTGAAAGCAAGTAAAAGAAAAACACACAAACAATTTAAACGAACCTAACGTTTGGCTACCCAAAATGAATGAAATAAACCGACATTGAAATATTTGTATCTTAATTCAATTCGAAATTAAAGCCCCTGCCCATTTAACTGGTGAGGTGGTTGAATGGTAGTGTATTAGGGGTTGTTTGGACAGAAATAAAAGTGGGGGTGGTTTGGTTGCTGGGTTATGGTGAAGGGAACAGTGGTGACCGATGGGTTGTTCAGGGGTGGTGGTGGTGTAAGGGCGATGGGGTCTGTTTGGTGATTATTTTTTTTGCTAGGTTTTTCCGGTAGGTGGTGACGGGTTGGATGGAGGAGTGATGGTTTGGCGGTGTTGGTTGTTTCCGGTGAACTCAAAATGAAGAAGATGATTTTTGTTTTTTGGGGTCTGTCCATTTCTCTCTCTATTCTATAAAAAATGACCCCTCACTTTTTGTTATGCGTGTGTGTATATATATTTCTATATGAAAAAATTATGGGGACCACCCAAAATAATATTCCCCCTTCCATTTTTTGTCACACTATCACGACCTAATTTCACTAAGTCGTCTGGGCACCCACCTTTCCCAACTCGGTAGGCGAACCCTGAACTCAACATTCACAAATAAGAGAAAATAGCGGAAGAAGTAAAATAGCGTAAGTCTCACAAACTAAATACTACAAGTTTGAATCATAATAATACATAGTAGTCTCAAAGATCATGTCTCAAAATGGAAATAAAGACATAATGATTGAAAGAGTCTTTGGGCAGCGAACGTCCTCATGCTCACCCTGAAGGACTCGGATCAGCAATCCTCGAATATCAGCCACGAGGAGCTAACGTATCATATGCCGACTAAGACTAGCTAACGTATATAAAGACAACAAAGTAAGATAAACACATAAACCAACAAGTACAAGTCAAAACGAATCCATATCCATAGAACAAGTCATCTCCTATGTCATAGCATCTAAACCCAACTGTGTCAAGTCTCAGTATAATCAATCCAAATCAGTATATCACAGTAGTATCACAACAATCAACAGGAACCAAGATACAATGCAATGCAATAATGTATGTAGGATGAATGCAATGCATATGTAGCTTTGTACAACATGTCCCGGGCGGAGTAACTCCACATCTCGGCGATCATGACCCATGGGGGACCCGCGAAGTCCATGTACCACTCGCTCCGGAATATGACCTCAGATCACGAGCACACTCTCACGATCCCAGCAAAGACCTCGGCCATCGGACACTCCATCATTCCCGGCAAGAAACCTCGGGCAACGAACACTCATCTCTCTTTTACACTCTCCGGCAAAGACCTCGGAGACTACACTCTCTCACATATCATCATTGGTGCCATAACCATGCATATATCAATGTATCATGGAAATGAGTATGAATATGATGAAATGTAATATCAACAACCAATTCAATCCGAAACAGTACCACACATGGCATACAAGTGATATCAGCAGTAAGGCTACAAAATAAGCCATAATGGAATCACCATTCTCATCTCAGTATTAATCAAGTAAAGTACCGCAATATCATGGCCATGATATATCACTAGTCACAATTACCAATGTCTCCACGTGTCAACGAGCCAATAAGTAAATAGATCAAGATGACTCAGCAACACAACGGGGTGGCTAGCCCCCTAATCATACAACAAGGCCCAACCTAAGACAATATCCATCCCAACTTCGTACCCGAAGGCTTACATGCATTTTCCGACAATATCATCTAAACATACGCTTCGCTAATCGAAGTCTCACCATAAGGTAAACCGTAACCTACCTGGAAAGTCGAACAGCAAATCTCCAACAGTCAAACTTTAGTCTTGCCCTTCCTTTGTGCCTCGATATAATGAAAGTCTAGTCATATCCGGATTAGGAAATTAGAATCAAGAAGAATCAATATTCACAGCCTTACTTCTATTCAAGACCCAATTTTATAAACAAATTTCGATCTTGCTACCAATTAATTAGTCAACCCGTCAATTAACCAAAACTGTAACTTAAGATTAAATCTCACTCTACAAATCTCCAATATTACAAATTTAAGAGTAATAATCCCAAAGAGAAAGTTTCACTAGTATCTTATATAAGCTCATTATTTCCATGATCTTAATCCTGATTGGTAATCGTAGTACATATGGGGAGATGACAGTGTCAGAAAAAGAAAAAAAGAAAATTTAAAAGCTGGACAGTGACACAATTGGTACCTCACGTAAGAATTTCTCCCTAATTCTCTAAAATCAATGGTCATGGCTTTGGTTTAAATGCACTCCTCTGTAATCATGGTGTCGTCATTACTAAATGATGGAATCCACTAATTCTTGTCCCTAGTAGTACAAGTACTAAGCACCAACCTACTATGATAAATGTAAGTTGGAGAGGAATTCTTTTCCACCAAAATAAAATACTTTAATACTTAAAAACAAAAGGCATTTCTCATAGCACTAACTATATAAATCAAACATTAGAGCTTAAATGAAACTTCTCACACAGCAGTACACGTCGCCCTTCTCTCAGTCATTTTCGTTCCGCCCCGCGACGCTGTCTCTAGTCTTAGTAATTTTTTCTTTTTTTTGATGTTGTTGCTATGCCTCCCAGATGTCAACCTTACTATTTTTAATTCATTCATACACATGGGCCTTATAACATAGGATATTAAATGAAAGGTGGACTTGGCCCACTAGCCATCAACTAAATTAATTATCCAAAATAACTTTTATTTTTACTCAACCAATATGTATAAAACGTAGTCTTGACCCACTTAGTCAATTACATTATTCACCAACTTATCCCTCATATGCGCGCAAGTAAAATCCCCGTCAATCAAATATTCACATACATTAAATAAATTTAAAAAAATTACCCGCCAATTAAATAACTGTGCCACCTATTCTCGCAAGTCAAAAATACCATTTTAAAGCTATGAAAGGGTATTTTGGGGAAAAGAAGTCAAAAGCTCAAAACGACCAAACGGGTCGTTACACACCTGCCCTCTCCTCCTTTTATTATCTACTTTTTTTTTCTTGTGCCCTTTTCGTGTGATGTGTCTATTGTGTAGAAGAGTGGAGTAGTGAGCAAGAAAAATCCTAGTGGGTCCCACGTATGGAATGTGCTCAAGTTGTGATGGTGTATATGTGCAGGTGTATGAAAACGTGTATTGTAAAATGGAGTGGGAGGAATTAGTTAGGTGTATGAAAACGTGTATTGTAAAATGGAGTGGGAGGAATTAGTTTGTTGGAAGGAATCTTATGAGGTGGAACTTTTTGGTTGGTCCTTTTTTTGTCTTTTCTTTGTTTTAATAAAAATCTAAATACACTTATAAGCATATTAACCACCTAATTTTAGACTAAAAAAAATACAAACTTATACATTTAAATCCGGTTAAAAATAAAAGAATATTTTTTGAAATTTTCTCTTTATCTTAAATATGATTCTATTTTTTGTATTATATTTTTTAAAATTTTCAGACAAAAAAAAAAAAAACAACTAAAATGAGATAAATTCCAGAATAGCAAGATTAAGCCGAAAAAATATATTTAATGTTAAACATCGTGTAAAACAACTCGGGGAGGGTAAAAAATTACTTGTCTACATACTCAGACTTGGCATAGTCGGGCTAGTTGCCCGAATTAGGTAATGATGAGTGTTTGGGTTTGGATTCGTCATTGTACTTGATGAAGTAGCTATAGATCGTCCGGAATCTTATTTGTGTGTTCAGTCTTTATGTGCTGTAGGATAATGGGTGTCCTAGTGATGAGTTGACCATTATGCTAAACGAATGATTAAGAGATAAGGAAAATGTTACAGAAGTGACAAGATTTTTATGAGTCAGATTGGTGAGTACTGTAGTGAAATTAATGACAGAAATGGTATTGTTGTAAATTGTTGTCACGACCCAATTTGGGAACGTGCGGGCACCTACCTTTCCCACCTCGGCAGGCGAACGCTCTCATTCATTTTTCACATCAATAAAACAACAATCCATTTAACTGACAAATATTTAAGGATAACAGCAGAACTTCGTAAATATATTCATTAACTCAAATGTTTACATAATTTCAACAATACATATTTACAGACTCGATACAATTTCCCATGACCTGGTCTAGACTAATACAAGAGCGACTAAGTAAATTTCAGAATGACACTATGTTCTAAGACTCAACCTCCAATCCCGGAATGAAATGAGGAGGCCGTCCAGACAAGCACTGCGTAACTCCGCATATACTTCGATCAATCACCTGAAATAATCTACACCCCAAAAGAGTGTAGCAAGTGCAATATCAGTACAACCACGCGTACCGAGTAAGCATCATAGGCTGACAATGGTTAGTAACACATAATGGTAAGAGAATTCACGGATAACACTGATAATCACTTAAATCAATCAATACATTGCTATGCTCTAGGCCCCAACTATACACTAATGAAATTACAAGTCATAATCACTTCACACATATTTCCAATACCTAAATTCCTAGTTGTTCATTTTAAATTTAGGGGTAGGCTTATAGTTATAACGTCCTCATTCTACCTCACTTAGAACAATTCACAACAGATCATAGAGTAATCCAATAGGCACATGTCAACAATACAGAGCACATGTAACCGGGGACCCGAGGAGTCCATGCACTAACAACATTTCGAGATATCATCGGAATCAGCCATGCAACAACGATGCCGAAATAGATCATCAGTCATTGGCCATCTCACAATCACTCAAGTAAAAGCGTCTGTAAAGTACCTGTCTCACACAATCAACGATTCCGAAATTGAACTTCGGACATTGGCCTTTTCATAATTACTCAAGTAAAGAGTTTATCAAAATATCAGTTTACTCCATCAACGATACCGGATCATCACCGGGTATCGGCCATGCATCATGAATGTGTGAGAATGCGTGAAATGTGTATATCAAGCATCAACAATCAAGTTCAATATCACAAGTACCAACAAAGTGGCACGCCAACCATGTATCATATCACAATACCAACAATGGTATACCAACAATATACTGATATCACTAGTACCAACAACGGGTACGTCAACAATGTATCATAATTGCAAATACCAACAACGGTTATTAATCATATCTCAGTCAAGACAGTAACACAGATTCTGATATCTCCTACTACTCACGGCGTCAAGCCATCATAATGGAACAATCAGCATACATAACGGGATGGCTAGTCCAAACACCAACAGATCATTCAATTAGTATACATTATTACCACTTCCCTAGCCCAGCCTATTTACTTAGAACAAGTTTCTCACTCACACCCTAGTCATTCACCACCACTAATTTGGGACTCATTCGCGACCGTAGTATATTTTATCATTTCATTAAGCATTTAAGTTCACTATGAGTAATCACGTGTTACAATAAGTTCTCATCGTTAGGCAAAAAATAGATTTCATCCGCTACTCCCAAGTCACATAAATCCACTGATAATCGAGAAATAAACCATATCAACACCTAAGGAGTCTACAGGACACAAGCCCAAACAAACAAGTCACGCACAATACCAACCTAGAATTCCATCCTAAATCTCCAATTTCCTGCGCATGCATTCTCTGATTCATCTATACAACAATACAGGAAACAAATCGGAGTCTACTGAAAGGAAGTCATAACCTACCTCATGGTCGAGGGGGTGCCACGAACATTCATTGATTCTTCAATTTGACCACCATAGTGCAACCACACAAGAAGTTTGGAGACCCCCATGAGGCTCAAGAGTAGTATTCAGTATTTAGCGCGTTTATCGAGGAGCCCAATATTGATAAGGTAGATACGGAGTCTATTCCGTCTTTAGTTTCACTTTCACTACGCTAGTTGATCAATCAACCTTTATTTAGGACAAACATGGCTATACTCAAGTCACTAGTTTGGTCAATTCGCCATTTTAAGCTTATTCTCCAAGAAACCCATTTTCAAAATCCAAGGTAGAGACTCATTTGTGTTTTGAATGGGATAATAAGGATTAGATCCAGATCTAAGTGGGGAAAATGAACAAAAAGGAAAATAATCTAAGGGTTTATACCAAGAGGACAAAGGATTCATCTTTTTGGGAACTAAGATGTTTGAGATGCCTATTTGTGATTCTAGGCAAATGACCTTTGATGAGAATCAATACTAGGAAGAGTGATGGAAGAAGTTAGGGGAATAACCTTCCACAAGAAAACATCATTTTGGCTCCAAAAAGCGCCTCAGGGGCGGCTGGACCCTTTAGGGTTTGAAAAAATGAAGCCAAATCCCGAAATATCACTTAAATAGGTGGAATCACGGTACGTGACCACTGGGGCGATCTCTCCACCGCTTCTACGTCAAAAGGATCGCTGGGGCGGTCAACGAGGATTCTCTACTACGCCGCTTTTGCAGGTGCCAAGCCGCTGTTGCGGCATCGTTGGGGCGGCCTGGCTGGCGCTGAAGCGACCAAAACTGGGCTCGAAGGCCCAGATCTAATTCTTCACGCGCAACTCATATGATTTCCCAATCAAGTTAACAGTTCCCAAGTTGCAAGGGAAGGCTCAAGCATGTCTTCAGGAGCCGGTGTCACGAATATTTCAAAATTAACTGTAACGATGGAGCGGGTCGTTACAATTGTGCGATAGATAGATGTATGAATTGGTAGAGTTGTCATCATGTTTTTTTGTGAATTCTTTACTGATATGTGTTACAAACCATTGTCGGCCTATGATACTTACTCACTTGCTACACCATTTTTGGGTGTAGATTGTTTCAGGTATTTGGTTTGATGTGAAGTGGAAATGTGCGGTGCCTATCTGGAAGGCCTCCTCCCACTTCATCCGAGACGGAGGTTGAGTCTTAGAGTGTAATGGAAATTCTAAAATTATTAGTCGCTCTTATACTAGTCTAGACCAGGTCATGGGAATTTGTATCGAGTCTGTAATCAAGTATTGTTGTAATCACGTAAACTTTGAGTTAATGAATGTATTTCGAAGTTCAGTTGTTATTCATAATTATTTATCCGTTAAAATGAATTGTTGTTTTATTGATGTGAATAATAAATGAGAAGGTTCGCCTATCGAGGTGGGAAAGGTAGGTGTCCGCACGGTCCCAAATTGGGTCGTGACAGTATACATATACACATATGTATATCAAATATACATATGCAACAAAATGGGCTTCTCCTTTATCCTTTTATAAATTGGTCGAGTCCAGCACAAACCAGGGCCAGACCTGACCCATTTGATGAAAATATATGTAGAGGCCATTCAGGCCAAACACGTCTTTTGCCTCATTTTCAACTTAAGGAAGGGTTTCCACTGTGAAACCCTAGCCGCCACTAGGCGACTTCTCTCTCCTCAGTCATGCATGCCTGAAAATGGCAAAGTTTCAGAGTGTGGCAGGCTTTCTCAGTCGTGGTATGCCGATTTCGAGCAATTAAATGCTTTGCCCTCTTTCCACCATATCGCAACCGAACAGGGTATTACCTTCCCCCTTTTCTTTATTTTTCTGCTTTTGATGGCAAAAGGAGTACAAATCCCATTATGGGATTTATCTCGACTCGTTTGAATCCCTCAATCCCAATTGGTTCATGAAGAACCTGTTGGATTACCTTATTTTGGGTCAAATCTGACGCTTCGCACTTTGTTTGGTTTAGATCCTAGCCGTTGATGCTAGGATTTGAGGGATTTTGTTCCCAAAGTTGATGAATTTCCACATCGTTGGAGATTAGGTTTTTCTCAAATCACACATTTCACACATTTCACAAGACCTGGATCGAATATTACAGATATTCACCTAAAACTCGATTTTTCTTAAGTTTTGGCAAATTGCTTTGAAACTTTGAATTTTGGGTTAAGTTAAAATTTTAAATAATTTTTCTTTCTCTTTGTTTGTGTGGCTGAGTTGTGAGGTTGAGGAGCAAAAAAGGTCTCCGAAGGTTCAATCTCGACAAAGGCTGCACTCAAAAAGGGTAATCCACTTTCCTTTAGTTAATTTTATTATTTTGTGTTTTAAACTGCTTGTATGTGATTTATTTTCTGTTCTGTATAGTCTTTAGGGCTTAGTTAATCTTAGTCTAAGTTTGCTTTAGTGTAATTCTGTAGTTGCTTAGTATTAATCATGTTGCTTAGTTAGAATTTACATTACTTTGTCATCTATTAGTCTAGATTAGTAGTTAGTTAATCCTGCCAATATGCTTAACTAGGATTAGGTGTTTATAGTCTTTGATAATCATGTATCTGTGCTTAATTAGGATTAGGATTTTGTAGTTTTTGTTGATCATATCAAAAGTGCTTACCTGCTTTGAGATTAGTTGACCTATAGTCTGTTAATTATGTTTAGTTACTTAACTATTTTAAGGTTAGTTGGCTCATAATTTTTTTAACCATGCTCATATACCTAATTGATTGCTTACGACTATCTAATCCATATTTGTTTCATTCAAGTTTGATAAATCATTGGTTGTAGTTGATTAAGTAGAGTCTGTGTTAGTAATAGTTAAATCATGTTCACTAGTTTAAGTTTGTAACTTTGTTTAAAAGGTGCCATACATGTTTCATTTAATTAACTACAAACCTGTAGCTTATTGACTGTGTTTCTTGTGTGCTTTTAACTGGTGTCTTTTCCTCTAAGTATTTGCAAATATCTTGATTACACCATATGAATCAACAATGCATTATTACTTCCTTTGGAATCTGGCCTAACTAAAAACAAAACTGATATCCTATTTTACCTTGTTAAGTATTGGTGTTGAATCTCTTGTTTGCATTAACTTGTGGTTTGTCAAAGTATCCATGCCCCTTCCTATTTAAAATTTTATGTAATATTTCCTTGAGAATATGTTGTTGTCTGTTTTGAGTACCCACACTTATTTTGAACATAGCCAAGAGTCTATTTACACTTGAGTAAATGAAGTAGGATTTAAAGGTCACATTAGTAAGAGGTGATCACTTAAAATGTGAAGGATCATGGATGTGACTTACCCAGGATCAAGAAGGAAGGGGACAAGACTTAGAGTTTCTAGTCAAGTTCAGTTAGTCCTTTTTTCATCTTTGGTTGCTGGGGTTCCCCTATGTGAAATCACACATTATGGGACCCTATAGGATAAGTAAAAGGATTAATATGTCAAAGTAATCCATTGTTGTTGAAGTAGTTTTTAAAGCTTAAGTCTCATTTCAAAAAAGTGTTATGAATCTTGGATTTTCTCTTTTAACAAAAGTTGTGTGTTACTTGTTTGAAGTTGTTAGATTGTGCCTTGTTGAGTTCACCACCATGAAAAATCCCACCCCCTTTCCATTGTTTGTTGCTGATATACATTCCATTACTAAATATATATACAAAATATACATGACATATATACATCATGGTGTATACAAGAAGTATATTTTGAATACCATACCAACCAATCGTGGAATCTGTTTATGTTGGCTTATTAACACTGTCTGAGCTAAATGGGGGTACACCTTTGTACAAGATTTTATTTGTGCTTGTATGAGTTTTAAAAAAAATGTTGTTAATTGTCCCTCCTATTAAACCATGCACCTTAATTTCTTCCTGTAACCCTATGAAAGAGAACCGCTCAGCATTGTTTGTTTAGGTGTCATAACGGAGGCCTATGAGCTTGCATTATGTATGACCCCCGAAACATTTAAGTGTTGTTCTTTAAAACTGTGGTTCAATTCATCTCATTTCGCACTTTTCTCTTTGATCTTTCAGTGCATTCTTCTGTTTTCCTGAGCATCTGTTGTGTGCCCTGTTAAATATGGACCCTTTATGTGTGTATGGTTGATTATTTTGTTCAGTATTGTGTCCCTTTTTTTTGTGGAATATTACTTGTATATTTAGAAACAACCCCCTATTCATGTCAAATAAATTGAAATACTCATGTTGTTTATGTCTATATAGGAGTCAATATTTGAATATGTATGAGGTATACTTAAATATATCTAGGAAGTACAGCTTTTGTGTACCTTTGGTATATAAGGGTTTGTATTTTAAGGTATATGTGAGGCATATCACTGGCATGATGTCTTGTAAATTCCTTTAGATGTATTATGACATGATAAATCCTTTTATGAATTCGTACAATGGTCTATTTGAGTGTAAATTGTGTATACAGAAGGTATACCCAGAATATACTAAGTATACTCAAGAGCTCTGTATACCCTAGGTGTATATGAGTCTCTGTACCTAGTATATATGAGGTATATCCTCCGTTGTAATTAATCTGTGGACCATGTTGTTTTAAAACTTAGTATGAGTATATCTCTTTATTTGACTTCAATGTATTGGGCCTCTATTTGTTTTTCTTTCCTTGTCTATTTTTCCCTTCCAATAGCATGTGGGCTTTCTGCCTTTTTCTTTATTTCCTTTAGTATTGGGTCCAATTGGGTCATTTGTGTTTTGGGCCAAACCTTCGTGCCATTCTAATTTGGTTGACTAAGTATATGATTGCATATATGTGTATGGATAACTCCTTATCATAGTTTGGTATACAAATCTCGAACATTTCCTAATCTTTATCTGTTTTTTGTGTCCTATGTGATTGTACCGGGCCACTTGGGCCGCCTCTATGCATTTGAAACCTGTTGGGCCTGAGGCCCGGCTCACCTTCTTCTATCGAGTCCGATTGGAAAGGGAAGCAAATATTTATACTTTGAAGGCCCAGTCATGGGTGAAAATGACTTGAAGGCCCAATTATGAGTAAAAATAGTTCACTGGTGGGCTTAGGTAGGCTCACCAGCCTAACTCTTCCTCATTTTCTTTATATTGCGTGTAATGTAATTTGTAAAAACTCACGTATATAGTGAAACCCTTTATATGCTTAGAATCTAGGAAAAATGTAGTATTATTAGGAAAGTCGTCCACACGAAAATCATTTTCAAACTCAGCTAAATTCCAACTTTGCATGAAATCGGTATTTAACCAATTTTTTAAGTATAAAACTGGTCACTTATGTTTTAAGCTTAAATGATTTCTAAATTAATATTAAGTATAATTTGGGCCCTCCGCCCTTTGTAAAGAACCTGGTAACAAAAATGGCAATGATTGAAATTGTTTTGGGCCTTAAGCCCGTTATTGAGAACTTTAATTGCTGGACTTTAAATCTGATTTGTGCTAAAAGACGGAAAAAATGGTTTGGAGGACAGTTTTGTGATTGTAAATGATGATAGACACTCTTTAAACTTGGGTTAAAAAAGTTAGAGAATAAGAGATCAAAACTTAGAAAAATTTTCCAGAAAAACAAAGAGAATTTTTTATGGTTGGGACTTGAGTAATTTTTAGAAAAAGAAATATCTTCGGGGCCAAAAGCCCAAAACTTTATGGACAAAATCAGAGCGAAATCTACTTGGACCGGACTTAAGGATAAGATGGATTTGGTTGGGATACAAATTGACTTATGGGCTTCAAAGTGAATAAAATTGGACTTAAGTAAAAACACTCTCACTTTTCCTTATATACATGTACAAAACCGGAGATATACTCCATACTTTCTTATATTATATGTATAAAACCCATAAACCATAAACTCATTTTATTAGGACTAAAATAGTAGCAACTCTACTCAGGAGAAATTTTGAGTGTGTCTTAGTTCGGAATAAAGTGAGTTGAATACTTATGTGGATTTTTGAACCCAAAAACCCCTTGTCTAAGGGCACTTTTTGTCAAAACTTTTCTTGAGTTTATGATAAAGAAACGAATGACATTTTGCGGAAAAGACTAAACACTTTTAAGCAGATAATACATTAATCACACATTGAAGCTCGTAAGTTAACCGTATTCTACGGATCTTTAATACTAGGGTGCGTAAAACCTTCCCTAGGGGATCACCAGAACCCTTACCTCAAACTTTAGTCAAAAAGAATTTTTCTCTTATTTGATAAACCCTTTTTAACTCGGTTTTCCTAATTTCCCTTAATAAATTAGGTGGCGACTCTAAAAATAGTAAAATCCAATTAGAGCACCAACAACGTCGTAGTAGCTTTTATGCGCCCACGTAAAAGTGAACCGTAACACTATGGATCAATAGTCTAGAGAAGTAAACTTCATGCTATCAAGGATGGAGTAAAATTTATACTGTCATAATACAGCTTCAGAAGCAATCTTCATCAGCATTAACTTTGTGCCATATATGTAATATTTGCCAGAAAGTACTGTTAAGCAAATTTGGTAATGTAACAACAGAATGAGCATGAAATCATGCTAGTACCTCACATTGTTACAAAACCAAAAAGGTTTTCAATCATTTCCAACTGATGATAATAGGGGTGGGCATGGTACAGTATGGTACGATATTAGAAACTTCAGTTTGATAATTTCAGTTTTCGATTTTTAAAAAAACTATACCATTAGTCCATTACCATACCAAATTAATTTGGTATGATTAGGTATTTTGAAGTTCGGTTTCGGTATTTTATGGTACGGTAAATTGGTAACCATAGTTTGTTCGATTTTGACTTATATATACTCATATAATAGAGAATTATGACATCGGCTATTTAAGAAATATCTCAATAATATCGTGCTAACACCTTACACATGTAAAAATATTCAAAAGAAAGCACAAGAAATCCCCTTCGTAAATTAATTTGACAAAAAAGACATTTCAATCAAGTTTAATTAGTCAAAATTCCAACATCTAAACAATTAATTTTGTACTAATACTAGATTAAATAGTTGTTAGTATTTTAATTCTAATATATATGAATTGTATATGTAACTATATACTTCGGTATGATATTTGGTATTTCAGTATATTTTTTATCAATACCAAATACCGTACTGAATACCAAAAATACATACCAAATACCGTACCGAATACCAAAAATGCATACCAAATACCATAATACCAAAACCACGGTATAAAAATTTTCGGTTTTGGTATGGTAATCGATATATACCGTACCATGCCCACCCCTAGCTGCTAGAGATACATGGCCAATCAACTTTTAAGTTGAGTCTATATTGCTCATATATAGTACTAGCCTCATGTTGTGTTTATTCCCTGATCCTTAGCAGTTCTGAATCTCAAATAAGGAATTTGAACTTTCTTAGTGTTTAAGATTTTTCTGGCCTTCAGAGGAAGATCATTGAATGTGTTAAATTGATGTTCACCTGCAAAATCAAATACAAAGTTAGTTAAAAAATATGACCCCTTCTGAGTAGATTAATGTCTTGCACAACCATTTCAATACTCCAAGACACCTCCCATTCTCCTGTTAAAATCAACTTCATTGCCATAGAATATGTTTCCATTACCAATGGAGTACAATGATGAGTAATGCAATATCTCAATCCCATCTTGAAGGCTAATGCCTCAGCAACCAAGTTTGTATCATCACCTGTTCTCTTTGTTGCAGCATATACTAGATCCCCTACCTGATTTTTGACAGTAAATACCACTGAACTTGGCCCTGGATTTCCTCTAGAAGCGCCATCAGAATTACATTTATACCATCCGTCCAAAGGAAGAATCCATTTCACCATTCTGCAACTAATTCTGGGCCTATAATCTTCAAACAGTTGAATGATTTAAGGTAGAGTCTTTGACATGTTATGCTGCCAAGGGAATCTAACTCTACACAAAAGATGAATGCTCATATTGATCTCATAGATAACTTTGTTGATGGTCATTTAACCACCATGTAACACAGTTTTTCTCTATTTCCAAATCTGTCAAACTATTATAGCTGACACTACAGTAAAGATGTGCTTAAGTTTTGAAGGACTTGCATTATTCCACCATAAATGAATCTCCTGTTTCAACAACGCATTAGTACCATGAATATATGCAGCTGCATTAAAGTATATCCAAACTTCAGTTGCTACTGATCCTGTAAGAAACAAATGATCAACTGTTTCAGACTGATCACCCCTATAACATCAACATCTAGCCTCTACCTCTATCCCAATTGTCACGACCTATTTCAGCCTAGGTCATGCTCGGTAAGCGAACCCTTAACTCAACATTCACTATCAATAAAATAATAGCGGAAGAAGTAAAATGACGTGAGTCTCACAATATAATATAATATAATATAATATAATATAATATAATATAATATAATATAATATAATATAATATAATATAATATAATATAATATAATATAATATAGATAAGTGCGAAAGCAAATGAATCCACCCCGATTATACGTCCGGTCATACAAAGCATCTAAATCCGAATTCTAAGGTCTGAATAATAATACATAAAATGTCTCAAATCATGTCTTGAGTGAAAAGTAAGACATAAGCAATAGAAGACTCTTCGAGGTCAGCGGACACCATGCTCACCCTGGAAAACTCAAGTGGAAGTTGAGGAGTCGATCAGCCACGAGTCAGAGAAGTAGATCCGACTCGATACTGCGTTCATAAAAGAATGCGAAGTGCGGTCGGTACAAACAATAGTACTGGTGGGCATCCTAGGCCGACTAAGCATAGTTAACACAATTCAAAAAATAACGCAGATAAACAAGTAAACCAATCACGCATGAAACAATATAATCTTAACCGAGTATCCGTCAACACCTATGTAAGTATCTAAACCCTAATATAATAAGTCTGAGTATATCCGATCCTGAAACAATCACCACAATAGAATCATCACAGTCCAATCATCAACAAAACAATCGTCACAATACAGTCATCACAACATCTCACTCAAGTCATAATGCAATGCAATGCAATAATGGTATGAACGTGATGCCATGCCATGCTATGCAAATGAGGCGTACATATGCACTCCGGACGGAAATATCGACGTCTCGATAGCACAACCCAGTATGACTCGCGAAGTCTAAGTGCCACCCGTCCAGGATCTTTGCCAAACGGACGGACGAGGACCACGGCTAATTGCTCGCGGGGGAGTCTCCACGGCACCACTCACGGGGGACTGCGAGCCCATGCGCTACAATCGATTCCGAATAACATCGGAATCGGACATGCAACAACGATGCCCGAATATAACCATCGGACGTCGGCCTCCTCACAATCACTCAAAAGAGTTGTCAAATATCGGTTCATAAATCAACGATTAGGAATTGAACCTCGGACATCGGCTTCCTCACAATTACTCAAGTAAAAGAGTTTATCAAGTATCAGTTTCATATAATCAACGATTCCAGAATGGATCTTCGGACAAAGGCCTTTTTTACAATCGCTCAAGTAAAGGAGTTTGTCAAATATCAGTTTCGCTCAATCAACGATACTGGATCATCACTGGATATCGGCCATGCATGATAATTATGAGAGAATGCGTGCAATGTATATGTCAACCATCAACAAGCAAGCTCAATATCACAAGTACCTCAATGGGGTACGCCAACAATGTATCACATCTCAAGTACCAACAGTGGGTATGCCAACATATATCAATAACTTAAGTACCAACAGTGGGTACGCCAATAATGTATCAAAGTACAAATACCAACAACGGGTATGTCAATCCTATCTGAATCAGGACAACAAGCGACATTAGATTATCTACCAACTACATGGCATCAAGCCAACACAATTAAACAATCAAACACATATAACGGGGTAGCTAGTCCCAACACACATCGGGGCCCAACCTAAGGCAATATCCATCCCAACTTCACCTGAAGGTTCCGTCTTTCTCCGACATCATAATCTAAATATGTGATTCACTATACTAAGTCTCACTAAAGGTAAACCATAACCTACACGACTGCCGAACCGCAACACTAACAAGTCACTATATCGCCTTGCCCTTCCTCTGAAGCTCAGAACCAAAGTAGTCTAAGAATAATCGAATTCTAAATTAGAAATCATGAATAATGATACTAATATTGTTATGATATCAATTAGGTCCAATTTAACCCTAGAAATTGGGGAAACGGGCCCACAAGGGCGAAACGGGAAATTCACGAGTAAAATACCAAATTGAATCCTAGGTAATCATAACCCCATCATTAATTGTTGATTTAGCTCAAGAATTATCCACAAATCTGATTTCTAGTAAAAACCCCCAAATTGGATATGAACCCTAATTCTCCAAATCCGAAATTCAACGTTAGAAGTGAAAGATATATGATTACTAAGCTTAGATTCATCAATTTTTAGCATCAACATCATATAGGAATCTAAGGGAAAATCTCCCAAAATCCTTCTTTAAATTCCAACTCTAAGGGATTGTAAAAAGGAAGGGGGACTTCTAAGATGATTGTGATTAAGGAAGAGTAAAGGACTGGGCAAAGTTTACCTCCAAGAGTTTCTTCAAATTATCCCCAAGAACAGCTTTCCCAAGCTCCAATATCAAGATATGATATAAATGAGGGTCTAAGACTTATATAAGTCACATTAAATGAAATATCACTGCTCGTGACAGCCACGGCGGAGGGAGTGCCGCTACGGCGGCTGGGATACCGCCGCAGCGGTAGGGCCTCTATTTCCCACCACCGCCCCAGCGGTTATCACACCGCCATAACGGTGCCGCCGGGGAGACTCTGGTGCCGCCATTGCGGGCACCAGACACCAGATTCCCCGAATTTCTCTAAGTCTTCAATCAGATTTTTGGGTTATTCTCGAGGCCATCTGCTCACAACCCGACCACCTAAACCCATACAAAATACGCTACGAACACACTCGTGATCTCAAAATTTCAAAAGAAGGTCTCGTTGACCGAGCCACCACCACCAGTGCCTACTTCCCATTTCCCATCCAAAGTCTCGAGATGCACCAAAATGCATTGGGAACCAAACCAATCATACATACAAGTTCTAAACAATCATCCGGACCTCTCGGAGTTGACGAAACTCCGGAAAAGGTCCGTTCGCCCAAAAGTCAACCTCGAGTCAAAAGTGAGTCAATCAATGCTCGGAAGTGGCGAAAGTGCCAAAAGAGCTATAACGACCAAACAGGTCGTTACACCAATACTAGAAAGCACTTCACCAACTAGAACTTTTGAACTTCCATAATCTCCATAGAAGAAAGAAATCTTAAAAGGAAAGCCTTTTACCCACATGTTCGGATAAATATCAGAAGATAGAGATTTCTTTCTAAACAATTCCCATGCACTTCATACCTAAAATTTACGAGAACTTGTCATTATCCACCAAGGTTTGTCCCATTGATCTAATTTCTCTTGTATTACCAATTCCTAGGTAATATATTCCACAATGTCCTCTGGTAATAACTACTGAAGTTTGTTCACATTCATTTGCCTTCAACTATTAGTTCTTCCAAGTCCTGCACACTTTCATCTACTGGGAAATCATGAGGAATGACATAGTACGTGCCCCTAGTCTTGTCCAGCTATCAAACCAGACATTTGAAGTCCCACTCTTAGGCTCCTAGAAGATTATCTATTATACTTTAAATGAATTTAAATTATTTTAGAATCTATTCAGTGTTGGATGCCTATATTACATCTTTTAGGATGCGGCTTTTTCATGGATTTTTTGTGATGCAGAATGCTTTGTGCTAAGGGCTTGATAGAGAATAAGAGAGGTGTATTTACGATTTTAAGAAGGTGGGTACACTAGTTTTCGGGGTGACCTTTAGGTTCTTAGCGTGAACTCAACAGTATCCCTTTGAAATATATTTTCAAAACTAATTTTATTGAAAATTTTCACATAAGTATATACTATGTATCTAAAATATTAGGATTGATCATTGAACCCATTGACTTATTATACCCTTCACCGCTGCTCATTTTAATATAAACAAATGGTTTAATTGTACAAACTTGAAAAAAATGACAGAAGAAGAATATGGATTTCAATGTGTCAATTTTGGGAATTTCGAAAGCAAAGAAAGAAAGAAAAAAAAAAGTACTTAAGTAAAATACAAGATGAGACACAAAACATGCACATCCTAACGGGTGGACTCCATTCTAGAAAAAGAAAGAAAAATACAACAAGTCAAACGTGAAATATGAATCTCGGGGCTCAATTCTAGAAAAAGAAAAGCAAAACAACAAGATAGACGTGGGATTTGAAACCACAGTTTCATTTATAAAAGTGCACCCAATAAGTATTGCCCCATAGGACTCTTTGAGCTTGGGTGCACATATGCATAGTTAAGTAATTTTAGAAATGTACTCCCTCTATTCCAAAAATAAATGAATTTTTTATATGTGGCACACCATTAAGAATATTTAATTAATAGCATTAATCAAAGGATTATTTGACTATATTCTCTTATGTCTTACTAAAGTTGAAATGGCGAGTGCTGGGATTTGAAAAAACTATAAAAAGAAAGATAACTTTGAAATTTTTTACTTAATAACCTCTTGGTGAAAAAAATTCTGAATCAAAGATAAAGTCTCAAAAATGCATTTATGTTGGGTTGGAGGAAGTAGCATTATTATACATGATCTAGAGTGAGGAGTCTACCGATATGCCCCTGTGTGTGTACACAACAACGAAAGATATTCATATCTACTTACATACTCCCTCCGTCTCATATTAGTTGTCCACATTACTAAATATATCAGTCCTAAAATGTTTGTCCATTTACAAAACCAAGATAGAATTAATTAAGATTTTCCTATTTTGACCCTAGCATTAATTGTTTTTTAAAGTAACCAATATTGATTAGAGTGCAATTTATTGGAGAGAGATAGGAGTAATGTGGTAAAAATACACTTTTATTTATGATTTCTTGAAGGGCGTGTAAAAAGGAAAGTGAACAAGTAATATGGGACAGAGGGAGTATATACTTAATGCACATAATATGTTAAAATAATAATTATAAGAAATAGTAGAAGATTTTGTAATAAATAAATAAAAGAAATGCATTATTTATACATGCTAATGAACTCAAATTAAAATCAATGATAATATGTATTAAAAACCATTATAAGTAATAACAGTAGATTTTGTAACAAATAAATAAAAACATTACATTATTTATAAATGTTAATGAACTAAAATCAAAATCAATAATAAGATATAACATTATTTAAATTGGAGGTAAAACACATAGGTGGAAAAAATAAAACATCATATATAATATAAAAATATATCATATGGATAGATAATTGAAAATGTCAAAAGCATGAAAGACATTGCATATGTAGTGGTCTAAATTTTATTAAATTCAAATCCTTACAATAATTTTGGATTATATTAAATTCAAGATATATTAGTCCAAATAAATCGTGGGCTAATGTAATTGGATTAATTGTTTAACTCCAATATATATAGATTTAATTATAAAGGTCCAAATGCATTGGGCTAGCCCAATTAATTAGGCTATAAATGACGAGCTCATTTTTTTAAGCCCAAGATGATGTCTTTTCCAAGAGGCCCAGCTTGGTGCCACGTGTCAAATGACGTGGTACGCCAAGTCAAACGAAGGAGCCAATAGGATCATGCCACTTGTCAAATGATGCAGCATACCTAGTCAAATCAAAGGCTAATGAAGATGCGCCACATGTGCAAGTGACATGCTCTGACCAATCAAATATCGTCATGTCAACTGAGATCTGATTGGCCTAAAGGAGTTCGCCTTATCACAGCTCCTCCATCCTACAACTATAAATAGGGGCCTCATAATATAGTAAAAAGGACCGTAAAATTCTAACAAGAAGCCAGAGAGAGCTCGTGAATCAAACGACGCAGAATTCTCTACAAGCTAAAAGCATTCAAGTATTTCTCTAGAAGTTCTAGAGATCCAGGCGAAGATTCAAGATCAAGCTTCAAGCCCCTAAATCCAAGCACAAGTTCAAGATCAAGACCACCAGATTCAAGATTAAGCTTAAAACCCCTTGAATTCAAGTATAAGTCTAGATCAAATCCATCAAGTTCAAGATCAAGCTCAAAAGCCCTTGAATTTATTATTGAAAAGACGAATTAGAGGAATCATAGAGATTGTAACACTCATATTTGAAATCAAATATAACGATTGTTGCAATATTTTCCTGTCGTGATTACTATTTTCGCGACGCGAATTTTATTGTCTACAAATTCTGGCACGGCCAGTGGGACAATGTCTACCTCTCATCTCAACTTTTCTTTCATCAAAGCTCAAGAACATTGAAATGACTTCAGAGAAGATCAACTCCAAATCAATTTCCTCCAAGGTTGCTAACTCCAAGTTCTCTGCTAATGTCGAAAGCATCCTCGACATTACCTTCGGTAGCATTGGACCAGTTAAGAGGAGCAAAGCAAGCATGTTGGGACAACAAGCACTCCAAGCGTCATCCGCAACAACTCATGTTTTCGGATCTTCACCCCCAAAAGTAGCAAGATCCTCTACTAATGCATCGGAGGAAAGAAGCAGCATTGCTGAAAAGATTAAGAAGACTCTAGCTCTACTTGATCCCTCTGGATCCAAGATTTCTGCTATGAAGAAAGATGATAATACTCCAAGTGACAGATCCTCTCCACTCATACCACATGAAGTAAGCCAGTCAAAGATCAACTTATGCGACAATCCATGCTATTCTCCAACATCCCCAACAATTATGCAAGCAATGGTAACTAACGCTTCATCTATGGAGGAGACACTAGCAAACTTGACAAAGGTAATCGACGGCTTGGCCAAGCATGTACAAAATCAAGATGCTCGGATTGAGAAGTTGATGGACAAGATAGATGGATTAATGGAAGGAGAATCCAGCCACGCACCTGGGAAGGGTCCAGAAACACAAGAGACTGAACCTCATGCAAAACAAGCATCGCCTACCAAGGAAATTCCAGTTTCTTCTGAAGGGATGACTTCACTTGACCGACTAAAGGAGTTCATCGAAGGGACTATCAAGGATATGTACGAATTTTCTCCCAAGTCTTCTTTTACTTACGGAAATCCGTACACTACAAGAATTGGTAGCCTCAAGATGCCCGCCGGTTATAAACCTCCCAAATTTCGACAATTTGAAGGTAAGGGAAATCCAAAGCAACATGTTGCACATTTTGTTGAAACATGTAACAATGCTGGGACCTATGGAGACTATCTTGTCAAGCAGTTCGTCCGCTCCCTCAAGGGAAATGCCTTTGACTGGTACACTGATCTTGAGCCTAATTCTATCGATAGTTGGGAGCACCTAGAGCAAGAGTTCCTCAATCACTTTTATAGCACAAGGCGTACCGTGAACAAGGTCAAACTTACAAGCACTCGCCAAAGGAAGGACGAACCAGTTATCGACTTCATCAATCGATGGAGAAATGCAAGTCTAAACTACAAAGATAGGCTCAGCGAAGCTTCTGTGATAGAGATATGTATCCAATGAATGCATTGGGGGCTTCATTACATCTTGCAAGGAATTAAGCCAAAGTCTTTTGAAGAACTAGCTATTCGTGGTCATGACATGGAGTTGAGCATGTCTTCCAATGGAAATGAAGTAATGCATGTCTACGACTCTCGCAAAGGAAAGGACAAGCAGGAGCCCAAGAAATGGAGCAATTTCATTCCCAAGAGTGACAACAAAGAGTCCATGAATATCAATGTCTCGCCTGTAATGTTTACTACGAAGGTGAGCAAGAAGCAGAGTATGAAAGCAACTTCCTTCCAAGACAACACAAGCCGAAACTCGACCTTGAAGGAGATGCAAGAAAGAGAATACCCCTTCCTGGATTCTGATGTCCCTAAAATTTTTGATGAACTGCTTGAACTGAAACTCATCGAGTTACCAGAGATGAAGCAGCCCAATGAACCTGGAAGAACAAACGACCCGAACTATTGCAAGTATCATCGACTTGTGGGTCACCCTTTTGAGAAGTTCTTTGTCTTCAAGTACAGAGTTATGCAGCTGGCTAATGAAAATAAGATTCTGCTTGACGATGAGAAGGCAAGTTCGAATCAAGTCTCTATCATTGACTAGTGACAACTCATCATTGACTACTTGAGTTATGGGATACTACCAGATGACTCAAGAAGAAGAGCTGAAATTCATCGTCGTGCACCTCAATTCCTTTACTACAAGGATATTTTATATAGAAGATCTTTTGAGGGAGTACTCTTACGATGTTTGGGGGAGGATGAAGTAGTCCAAGCTTTGCAAGAAGCACATTCTGGAGTATGTGGATCACATCAATCTGGACTAAAGCTCCACTTCCACATAAAAAGGATGAGATATTATTGGTCAGAAATGGTGAAAGATTGCTTGGACTATGCTTGAAGATGCAAGGCTTGTCAGTTTCATGCGAATTTTATACATTAGCCGCCCGAAGCATTACACCCGACTATCGCATCTTGTCCATTTGACGCTTTGGGGTTGGACGTCGTTGGTCCGTTGCTGAAATCATCTGGTGGACACTTGTACATCTTGGATGCAACTGATTACTTCTCAAAATGGGCCAAAGTTGTCGCTCTTAAAGAAGTGAAGAAGGAGAATATTACGAACTTCATCCGAGTAAACATCATCTACCGTTTCGGCATTCCTCATTACTTAATAACGGACAATGGCAAGCCATTTGATAACAAATTGATGAACAAGATTTATGATCTCTTCGATTTCAAGCGGAAAATCTTCTATGTATCACGCCGCCAACGGTCTAGTCCGAAGCGTTCAATAAGACTTTGTATAACTTGTTGAAGAAGGTTGTCTCCAAGTCCAAACGAGATTGTCATGATCGAATGAAAGAAGCTTTGTGGGCATATAGGATGACTTACCGCACACCAACGCAAGCAACCCCATACTCACTTGCTTAAGGAGTTGAAGCAGTACTACCGCTTGAGCGCCAATACCTTCTTTACGACTTACTATTCAAGAAGGGTTCACCGAAGAGGAAAATGCTCGATTGTTTCTTGTAGATTTAGAAGCACTTGATGAGAAAAGGCTGGAGGCTCAACAAAATCTTGAATGTTATCAAGCCCTTCTATCTTGTTCCTTCAACAAAAAGGTTCGCTTGAGGTCCTTCCAAGTGGGAGATCAAGTCCTTGCAAAGAAGAAGACCCGTCATCGATTCCCATAAGTCTGGGGGAAAATTTACCTCAAAATGGGACGGACCATATGTCGTACAAGAAGCATATTCAAGTGGCGCTAACAAATTTGTTGATACGGATGGCATAAGGATCGGTCCTATCAATGCAAAGTTCTTGAAGAAGTACTATCCTTGAAGCAAGATGATGCTCATTGACGTACGAGCATAAACTGCATATTACTCCTGGCCCGCAAGAGTATAAACTGTGCACGACCCCAAAAAAAAATCAGTCTGTTAGATTGAAAACCTCGCGAGAGGTGACCTAGGCAAAAGTTAGGACACAAAAAAAAAATGTCCGCTAGGTTGAAACCTCGTGAGAGGCAGCCTAGGCAAAAGTTAGGACACGAAAAAAACTCATTTTTCTAAACTACGGAATGACTTGATCCTCTTCACCGAGGTACATAAGCCGCTTAGAGTTTCATTCTAAGCTCAGTCTCATGAGTTTAAAAACAAAAAAATCACTCTATATGTTGTTTGAGTGAAGTATGACGGAATAAAATCCACCCGGCCAGACATATGTAAATCATATACATAAGCACCATTTCATTGAAATAGGGACCTTCACTAAATGCTGATGGTTTAATGGGGGCAAATCTTCATAGAAATGAGTTTCTCCAACGGGATTACTACAATCTCTTAGCAAGTGGTCAATTTAGCAAGTTGAAGTCCTCAAATCCACCAATTCTTCAAATTGAAGTCCAAAGCCACTACATCTGCAAGTTGAAGTCTTAAAATAGAGGAAGACTTCAAGTTGAAGTTTCAAATCCACCACGTCTGCAAGTTGAAGTCTTAAAATCGAGCAAGTCTTCAAGTTGAAGTTTCAAATCCACCATGTCTGCAAGTTGAAGTCTTAAAATCCAGCAAGTCTTCAAGTTGAAGTTTCAAATCCACCATGTCTGCAAGTTGAAGTCTTAAAAGCAAGTCTTCAAGTTGAAGTTTCAAATCCACCATTTTTGCAAGTTGAACTCTTAAAATGTGGGAAGTTTTCAAGTTGAAGTTTCAAATCCTCTATGTCTGCAAGTTGAAGTCTCCAAATCCGTCGAGTCTTCAAGTTGGAGTTTCAAGTCCACCACGGGGCAAGTTGAAGTATTTAAAGTTCGCCAAGTATAGTCTTCAAGCTGAGGCCTTCTAAATTTCCAGTCTTAAGGTGGATAATTTATATTCCTTTGCACCTTAAGATGTCCTTTTTGCGGATCCGTCAATAAAAGGAGCCAAACTTGTCAGTCTCAAGGTGTCGGAGGCAATGCTAATCTCTCGCACCCTAAGCTGATTAGTTTGTGAATTTGTCTTTGATATTCCGTCGATATGGACATTTAGCATCGTGGATTTATCCTTTGATATTCTGTTGATATGGTCATGTGGCGTCATGGATTAGTCCTTTGGTATTCCGTCGATATGGACATTTGGCGTCGTGGATTTATCCTTTGGTATTCCGTTGATATGGTCATGTGGCGTTGTGGATTAGTCCTTTGATATTCCGTCGATATGGACATTTGGCGTCATGGATTTATCCTTTGATATTCTGTCTATAAGGGCATTCCGTCGATAAGGACATTTCATCAAAGTGGGCATTCCGTCAATAAGAACACTCCATCGAAATGGATTTTCTGCAGATATGAAAATTTCATCGATAGGGACACTTCGTCAAAGCGGGCATTCCGTCGATAAGGACATTACATTGATAAAGATACCGTCGATAGGGACACTTCGTCGATAAGGACAATCCGTCAAAGTGGGCATTTCGTTTCATCGATAAGGACACTATCGATAAGGACATTCCGTCGATAAGAACACTCCGTTGATATGGGGGGCATTCTGTCGATAAGGACATTCCGTTATTGTGGTTCAAAAACAGATCCTCTGCTGCAAAAGAAAAAGGGAACATTAAACGAAAAAAAAAAAGGGAAGAAAATTACCTTCGCTTCAGCAATTCTTGATCGTCAAAACTCGAAGTTAAATTGACTTGAGGACGTGTTGAGTGATGCCAGATGAACATGAAGAGGGATTTATATAGTTGGTGAAAGATAGGACTAAAATATATCTAGTCGATGTGGGATCAGATTCGGTTGCTGGACACTCCATGTCCAAGCAAAAGTTCCCTGAAGATTTGATTCCTTTTCGGCTTTGAAAGTCTAAGAATTCATCACTTGAAGAGTATGCATAACACGTGAAACAAGTTAATGACCTTCAGATGCAAAAGTGGTCACACGCAGACGTTAAATACCATGAACAAAAGCTATAAGTCATCTTAGTTTTCGACAAGGTGAGATGTCTAAGTTGTAAATTGCCTCAATTTACACACAGAAAAAAAGTGAATTGCCATTATTAATACTTCAAGTCTAGTCTTTAAAAGTTTACACTTCAACAAGACTTGAAGCAGGGGGCATTTGTAATGGTGTAAATTTTATTAAATTCAAATTCGTACAATAATTTTGGATTATATTAAATTCAAGATATATTAGTTCAAATAAATCGTGGGCTAATGTAATTGGATTAATTGTTTAAGTCGAATAATTATGAATTTAATTAAAAAGGTCCAAATGCATTGGACTAGCCCATTTAATTGGGCTATAAATGACGAGCTCATTTTGTTAAGCCCAAGATGATGTCTTTTCCAAGAGGCCCAGCTTGGTGCCACGTGTCAAATGACGTGGTACGCCAAGTCAAACGAAGGAGCCAATAGGATCGTGCCACATGTCAAAATGATGCAGCATGCCTAGTCAAATCAAAGGCCAATGAAGATGCGCTATGTGTACAAGTGACATGTTCTGACCAATCAAATATCGCCATGTCAACTGAAATGTGATTGGCCGAAAGGAGTTCGTCTTTATCACAACTCCTCCATTCTACAACTATAAATAGGGGCCTCATAATTCAGAAAAAGGGACCAGAAATTCTAACAGGAAGCCAAAGAGAGCTCGTGGATCAAACGCAAGTAGATTTCTCTACAAGCTAAAAGCATTCAAACATTCAAGTATTCCTCTAGAAGTTCTAGAGATCCAGACGAAGATTCAAGATCAAGCTTCAAGCCCCTAAATCCAAGCACAAGTTCAAGATCAAGTCCACCAGATTCAACATTAAGCTCAAAAGCCCTTGAATTCAAGTACAAGTCGAGATCAAATCCATCAAGCTCAAGATCAAACTCAAAAGCCCTTGAATTTATTATTGAAAAGACGAATCAGAGGAATCATAGAGATTGTAACACACATATTCTGAAATCAAATACAACGATTGTTGCGATATTTTCCTATCTTGATTATTATTTTCTCGACGCAAATTTTATTATCTACACCATAATCTAGGACAAGAGATTGTCAATTACTCAAAGTTAAAGAGGGACTTTGATTCTTAAAACAAAATTAAGATGTGTGAACGATTTTCACCCATAAATTATATAACAAAGAGCATATTCATGGTTATTTACTTTTTGGAGCTTATAACAAGCATGTTAATTCAATAAAAGTAAATAAATCTTCGGGACCCTTCTAAATTTGGCATATTTTATTTAGTAGGCATTTGGCCATGGAAATCAAATATTTTTCACTTTTTTTTGGAATTTTGAAGTTGGAGTTTAAGATGGAGTTGTGTTTGGTTATACTTTTTGCAAAGAATTTCTGGTTGTTTGAACGTATTGAAAGTGAAAAAAGTGAAAATAGGTTTTTAGGTGTTTTTTTCAAATTTCAAATACAATTTCAAGTTGTATTTGGAATTTTCATGGCCAAACGCTAATTCCAGGAAAATAATTCCGAAAAAAGTGAAAAATTCTCATGGCCAAACGGGTCCTTAGTTGCACAGTTAAATTATCTTTTGTTCTTATTATCTCCCTAAATTTGGCAATTTGATTGTCTTAACCCCCTAGACATTAATATAGCAAAGAGCATGAATACACTATCTTTTAGGCGCGTCAAATTTTAAAAAAATGGAATTTCAATTGTGTTCTTTGTCTTTAAGATGCAATAAAAATTAATTTCAACTGTTTGTATTTTTTTAAGGACCAAATCTATTAAAAATTTGATTGAAGCTCCATCGCTCTTATCTGAAAAAACAAGCCATCCTAATTAATGAAGTTCAATCCAAGTTCCTTATAATTTTGACCTGCAAAGTAACATAGTTAAAAGATAATAAAATAGATTTAATTTTTAAAAATGTTATGTATGACAAATTAATTCACGCCGTAACGCATCTGTCTCCCCCCATCACAAGTGAGATTGATAAAGAGAGTTTGAGGCTACATATGCCCAAAAGTAATTAGGACTGAGCAAAATTTTAAATTTATAATAAATAAAACATGCCAATTTTGTCGAGATTCGGAAACATTTTACCTAAATAAAATTTAAGGTCAACAATATAAAAACTAAAAAATGTAATTAATTCTTTCCAACTAACAACTATATATGCCAAAATATATTAGGTAAAATGATTTGAAAAGTCAATGTTTTCCAATAGTTGCAATTACATAAAATATGTGATTTTTAGTATTTATGCATCTCGTTATAACTATGTAAATCCTCCTTCATAAAGTTAAAGAATCCATGTCTTAACTCACATAAAAAAATAAAAAAAAATAAAAAAAAAAGTTTAAATTATTCGATTCTTGTTCCACTTTTGGAACAAATAGAGTATCTAAAATAGTACTTCCTTCTATCTGAGCTTGAACATGGTTGAGAAAATTTATGTACAAATCCTATAGACCTTTTCCTTATGTTAATTAAATCTAAAAAAGTTTGTTTGGCCAAAATTTTAAGAACGGCTTATTTTGATATTTATCAAAATAACTTTATATAACAGTGCTTTGGAAAATCACAATTTTTTGGTCAAGTTATCTAAAAATATTTTTGTTATATTTGATAAATATTTTGTAGTTTTATCAATAACATTAATAATTACGCTTCAGTCCTTAACAAGTTAGAGTCAACTATATAATTCTTCATTAATCATGTTTACCCATTTAAGCTCAACTCATGTCATGAATGAAAGTTAAAGTGAAAAATACATTAATAATAATAATATGTAAAAATGAGACCTTCATTTTATTATTTGCATTTCAATTTGAGCTTTGAGTATGTGTAAGTTTATTTTACTATTTAGCACTTGCGGATATGGTTTGGATAGAGACCCGAGTGCATGTAGTGAAAACTCCTTTATATCTCCTATTATTTTAATGCTAGTGACACCTTCTCATGCCATTTATATGTTTAACTAGGGAATTTGTCAGCGCTTCGCGCGGTTGTGAAAATAAAAGAATTTCTAACTAAAGAATTAATATTGTTTACTCTCCGTAATGCTATATTTACTCTATTCTCCAACCATAACATTATCAATTAATTTTATTAAATTATCAAAGTAAATACTAAATGGTAAATAAAATTAAGCTAAACAAATTTAACCTCGATCGAATGAGAGATGATATATTCTTAAGCAATAAGCTAAAATATGTAGTCCTTTATAACCAACTAGTATACTTGTCCTCGCTTCGCGCGGTCGTAAAAAATAATTCTCAACAAATATAAAATCATAGATTTAATGAAAGAAAAATGGAAATAACAAAAAAAAAAAAAAAAGTAAATAAGTAAAATGGTGAAGTCCACACATTTAATCTAAATTACCCCCTCATCTTATTTTATGTAATGTAAAAGTATTGTTGTTTGGAAAGTTAAATAATTTTTGCTTTGCCTACAATTTTTCCAAACTTAAAATATTTTAAATCATTAGCTATGTTGAAAAGTCAAAATTGAGTGTTTTGACTCAGAATCCCTTCACATAGATTGACACAAAGAGAGTAATTATTCTTACGAAAATAATATTTTACGATAATAATTGTACAAAATATAAAACTAACATGACTAAAATGAAAAAAAAATTGTAGATATACTGAAATGTAAGTGAGCAATATGGAGAGCGATAAAAAAGGGAATAAAAACACAACACGTATTTGTTAGCCTCAAGCCTCTTTCTAAGAACATCAATTTGATACAAAAACAAAGAAAATTAAAATCTCAGAAGAATTGCAATGCCAAATAAAAATAATAGGTATATAAAAAAAGGCATATGCTTCTCATGAACACATATAGATTGATACTCAAATAAGAGGTCAAGACCCTTACAGTATTATATCCTCCAACACATTTCAATGGACCCTTGAAGTGTTCATCTGAAATTTAAAAGCTTAGACACATCTTCTTTCCTCTCCTTCCTCTGTTAGGTCTAAAATTCCTTGTTGCACTCTTCAATCCATTAAAAGAGAAGGACTTAACATTGGAGGGAACAAACTTTCGCCTTCAGATCTTGGAGTATAAAGGGTATCAACACTGCTTTTCCAACAACTATAAGATGGAATACTTACACTTGTTAGAACACAAAAATGGAAATTTTAGAGGAATTAGAACCTGCAAGACGAAATAGTAGAACATGACATTGCTCAGTCACATTTGCTAACAATATAATCATAATTTAACCTAAAAAGCCTCAAATTGTAATCAGAAGAAAGTATATTCATATACTAATCAACTTAAGTCACGGGATTTAGTAACGATAGTAACTTCTTATAATTGCTTTTACTCTCCACTAATTCTTTATTCATTAATTTTCCTTTAATTCAGTTAATGAATGTGGACAATTATAGACTAATTGATAGAATGTTTTTAATTTTCAGTAAATATTTTGAGGGAATATAAGAGAAAAATGTCAAAAAGCTGACAAAAATAAATAAATATCAATGATGATCTAATAGGGGTGCCACATCACTTATATATATATATATATATGGCCACATGTTATGTTGATGAATTCATAATCATGGTATATATTCATATGTTTGTCCGAATGATTCATCCTACCGTAACATTCATCCTTCTCGCCTAACGAAATCATCCAAATCATTCTCCATGAACAGTACTGTGGTGTAGACCATTCCTTCCATAGGCGTTACAAGTAACTTGCAAGCTTAAAACTCTGAAAATAGTGCATGTTTTGGAAAACTTAGTCAGGCAAATACATACCAAAAAATAACCAACAATCCTTATAAACTTGTAACAGAAGTTATACTCTATTTTGTTGTCATTCAAGTTTGGCATAAACGCTTGATTAGTTTGTAGTAAATCCATCGAACCAAAATCTGAAAAATAACAAAATAAATACAAACAACAAATTAAGTCGTAAAAAATGATAAGTTAATTTATCTTTTAAAGTAAGAAAAGCTATCTTTATCCATTTAGTCTTTTGAAAGTAAGACCGTTTCGAAACATAACCAAGCTAATCTCTTATAGGGTGGGAACATAGATTGCACTTAATACATGAAACATCATATATAGTAGTACCACCTCGGCACCTCCATAGCTAAACGCCAAAAACAAAAGTACCTAACATGGGAGGAAATTTGACCAATAACATATATTGCAAAGAGAAGAAAAATAAAAGAAAACATGTTTCGGATAATTATAAGGTGAAACGCTAGAAATATTCTCTTAAACTCGGTGACTATTCATCTTATGGTCACTTTTGATAATTGAGAACTCTGACCTGAGCACAGACTAATTGGATTGAGGGGATTAGCACTAAATTTATTATTGAAAGTAACTTGATTTTAACAAAGTAAAGCCAATACTGATTTTAACAAAGTAAAGCCAATACCCTCCAGACTCCAACATGAGTATTTCAACCCTTAGTGAATAAACAAAGAAGTTCCACTACAAGAAAAATGACCTTTAGCGAAAGGAAATCCAGTCGTTAAAAGTCCAAATCCAGTCGCTAAAAGTCTATAACGACGGGAAAAAATCCGGTCATCACCGGTCATTAAAAGCCTCGACGTTAAAAGTTAACGACCGGATTTCAATCCGGTCGTTAAAGATCCTTTAGTGACAACAAAAATTCCGGTCGTCATATTTTCTTTCAGCGACAGGTTTTCCCTTCGCTAATTGCCCGTTAATTATTTGTTAATCCCGTCGTTGAAGATCCAGTCATTAGATATAGGAACCAAATGCTAACTCATATTTTCAGATGCATTCAGCCATTCAGATATAATATATCCAAAAATTTGTAAAATAATCAATTTCTATATAAAATTGATAGTTAATTACAAAAGAAATAAAGCATCCCAATCTGTCAGTTCCTAACTCTATTGTAGCATGTACAAATGTAAACTTCAAACAATCCCTAACAAGAACAAGCATACTGGACATGATTGTTCCCACTAACTTCAATTTCTTCCGTTTTAGCAGCAAGTGACAAACAAGCTACATCCAGTTACTTCATCTTCCATGCTTTGCCCTTCTGTGAAAACAAGAACAAATGTTATCAATGTGAGTGAATGAAAGTAAAAGCAGAGTAGTAAAAAAATATCAAAGAACTTAAAAGTAATTCATACACCAAAATGAATTGATAAAAGTAATTGAACCACACATTGGCCCAAAGTTGAAATATGAATTAACTTGCAAATGGCAATCCACAGACAGGCCTAATCATAATATATACTCAAAAATTAATCAGTAGGGAAGAGAAACTTATATAGTCACAAAACCACATCGCAAAACTCCAAGAGCATACATAGAGGGTCTGCTTATAAAATAAGAAAACAAACACATAATACGGTAGGTAAACAAAAGGACATGAGGCAAGTCTTTCGAATTTAGACAAAGCTAGACAGAATTTAGTTTAACCATTAGAAATTGTATAGGGAATTGTAACTAAGTAAAAGTTTAAGAATGAGATATAGAGACAGAAAATCTCAAACAAGTCTCTAAAGTTCAAAAATTCACAAACTGATAGTAAATTGATTTTGTACTCCACTAACTTTCTCAAGGTATGACAAATCATTATCATCTTAATCTATGCAATTAGATAGGTGTAAAACTAATGTTAGGAAACCAAATTGTATATTTACACAAACAAAAAGAAAAAGGTTCCAAAGTTACCTTCTTTTAAAAAGGATGTCGTTGGGGAAGTCTATGACTTTCACTGGGCACCTGTTGGAGGCCCCTATTAGGGATATTCACGCTTGTCTACTCTCATATAGTGCTACGGATTTGGGTCAGCTCATATACCTCTTTATTCAGCTCAGAATTTGCCTTCATATCAATATCACGTGATATGATTATTTAGGATACGACGGATCATCTGGTAAGCCATCTATGTCCAATGAAGATTATGACATAGAAGCTATCTATAATCATAAATAACCGTCACTCTAAACCCAAAGCTAAGCCAACTAATAAAAGGTTTTGGAGATCACAAAGATAGAATCCGAGATAGAATCCAGAAATAACAAACACACAGGTGAAAACAAAATAAATTGTGACTTCTCTATGATTTTGTCAGCTTTCAATTGCAATTAAATGTCATTGGAAAAGCAGCACCTCCACATGACAGACAATCGATTAAAACGTACATATCCAAGAGCATAAATAGGACTTTATGAAGAAGTGACTCACATAAGCGACGTCAAAACTTTTTTTTTTCTGCATCTTCAAAATTGTCAACATCATCAGCGTGGCACTTGAGTCATAGGCCGGGAAATACTGACTGTACCAAAAGAAATCAGCAAAGCATGACATACTAACCTGCTTTTTATTAGAACTAACCCTCAACTTCCACTCGATCCCTTCCTTGGTTAGAGACGGTTGTTTATTCGTACTCTGGCTAGAATTCTTACAGCAATTAGTCAACTGATGAACATTGCTCTCCAGCTCCCTAGACTGCATTTGTTCACCATTTTCATTCTGGACTTCCCTTGAAGGATGTGCATGAGTCTGATTATTTCTGGAATCACTGTTCCTACTGTTTTCAGAATTACAGCTTACTTGACGTACAATGTTTTCAAATATGGAGCTAAATCCTTCCCTGGTTGAGACAAAAGATCAACAACTCATGAATTAAATTGACAAACATTATCATTTTTCAACTAATTAAAGAGCTGATCAAGATTTGTTGCATGTAAGAAACAGTCCCTTATTAGGACTAGGAACTGAATGTCACTAATGACCACAGAAAATATCTCATACAGAGATGTAACTAAGCATGAAGCATGTGGTTTTAAGTGAAACAGAACAAACAGAATGCTTATTTCAGCGAGGCTAATTTCCTCTAAGTCTGTAGTATTTTCCAGATCATCTAATTAAATAAGTACAAAAGTTGAACAAGGCAACTATACAAGCATCAGCACGCGCACTAGCAACAACACCAACAATACCAATAATAATCATAATTATTATAACTAAACATCAGTATAATCAGGACAACATTTAGTCTTACATGCATGCTAAGACCATAAAACATTTTAGAGTTTCCGTAAAGTTAGTTTGGCGGGAGTCTGGTGGAAGGCTAGAAACTACTTTTTCTTTTACGACGCTGGTGTCCGGGCCAACTTGCCCGTAAGGCTAGAAGCTACTTATCTTTTATTTTATTTTAGTTTTTAGAAACTCCTTTTAATATTAATATATTTACTCAATTCACAGACAGTAAACCCATATCAAGTCATCTCAGATGTTTTTAATGTGTGAAAGAGAACATTTGAATCCTTCCATCAATTAATTATACGTTATTGCTACACAAGAGAAAAGGAGGAAAAATCATTTTACACTGAGACAACTGCTCCAATCTCACTACTTGCTTCATCCCAACTTGATGTCCAGATTGATCTTGTGACAGAAGTTTCTTGAACAGAAGAAGTGACAAAAGAACATTATTAGCCACATTTTCAGGAAAATGGACATTTACTAGGAGTAGTTTTCTTTTCCTTTTTATCTTTTTTTTTTTAAAAAAAAAAAAAAACTATATTGACTAAATTGATCAATTAAGTTTTATGGCCTACCAAAATCAATTCGCTTCCTGGTGTCAGATAATTATTAAAAACTGGAAAATTAGAAAACCACCGATACCAATTTGGTAGCATTTTTTGAAGAGAACTCCCAAAGTGATGCTTCAAAGCAACAATTTTCATTTTATATCCTTTACTACTAATTTTGACTAACACAATGGCACCAACTAGTTATCAATTTAAAGGACTGAGAATTCTCTGGGAATTACTTTGATCTCAAATGGACAAGAAACTTAGGAATCTGGTTCTTCATTTCCCCGAGAATCTGAAATGATCATGTGAGTTTGAGTATTTGACTAAAGATGTCACAATGCTTAAACTGTGGGAAGCTGCATTTCATCACCACCACATTGCTGAAAGCTCAGTAGCCTAACAGAAGAGGAAGAAAACAAACACCGATTGTGGAAATAAGGAGATGATCTGAGTGCACACTCAGTCAAGTCTAGAGTCAACTCGATAAGCCAATAGTAAAAATTTATGCATTATAAATTTTTTACAGATGTAATAACCAAAGTAAATCATTGCATCAGAAAGAGAAAGGATTGTACCAGCTCCAATGGCATATACATTCTTGAGACCACCCATGACTCATGAGTTACCAGGTCACCATTGTCCCATATAATTAAATTTGGCTGCCTCAAAAATCTTCCAAGTGCTTTCCACCATTTCTCAAGTCCACATATCAAAGCATTCGCGTATTCTCGATTGTAAATATGTGCAATATTAAGTACACAAAGATACAAGATGTTTTCAATTGAAACTCCAACTGCAAATAATAGGTGTCACATGAGCAAAAAGTAACACTAATGAAGAACTTACCAAACATAAATACTCCGAGGAAAAAAAAAAAGAACAGACAAAAAAAAAAAGAAATAAGAAATAAGTGGATGAATTCATGAATGGTTAAAAAAAGAGCAATTAGTTCATTTTGGACTGGATTCTATACCAGTTGAGTGTTGCCATGTATGATTTTTGAGGTTCCATTTCAACCATATATGTCAAAGCCTTGTCGCTTTCGCTATCAACAATACAGAACAGGTGAAGAACCAGAGTCACTTGATCAGGTTGCTAATAATATTTGCATGTAAGAGAAAAATTAATATATTTCAACATTTAATCTAACTGGATATTAACAAAACAAGACGGCACAATCATTGGGGGAAAAAATGGAAAAATGTGCATACAAGTACATACATGTAATATAAAAAGCAGTTAGAGCAGAATTTAAACCTTCAAAGATCTTCCATTAGGATCTTGTATATACCCCATACAGATTTTGACTCAGGAATAACTATATCTAGAAGAAGGAAATCTCTCACTGCTCTGTAGCTAGTTAGGATGAAATAAAGGCATGAAACCATGCTTATTTTCATAAATCTGTATGTAGTGAAACCTCAATCAATCAGTTAAGAAGAGTTAAGTATAACCAAACCAATAAAGGTAAAAAACTCTTTTTTTAGTAACTGAGAAATCTTAGAGGGCCAGCAGTGCACGGTTCAAAACTCGGTAATAATGGTCCTGCCCCTCTACCCTTCTCCACTTAAATATCAGCTTGTATCTGTGACAGAGTTCGAACACGTGACATGCGCCAAACCACACATCACTTGTTGCACTCTTACCACTAGACTAAAGATCTGGAGGCATAAAAGTCAAGTACTCTTAACAACAAAATTTATATTAAGCAATAATTATTAAGTATCAGTTCTTTTTTCTTAAAGGTGTTGCTGAAAGGCGAACTGCTCATAATGCTTGCAGTACATAGCAAAGTCACAAATTCTTGCTTTGTAAGCCCAAATTAAAAAACCCTAATTATGATAATTGAAACCAGTAATGCCGCAAATTCATAAGCACCAACATCAACATCCATATATTTCCAAGTGTAATCATAACCCTATTAATTTGAACAAAAATTAACATATAAAGGGGTAAAATTTCGAATCTTACCTTGAGAAGAAAATCTAAGATGACCAATTGATGCCGACAGAGGTGACAAACGGTTCTTTTATCTCCCAGAACGTACTTTTTATAGCAGTTGCGGGTGAACGGTGTTGGTGACGAGCAGACCGGTTGTTTCTTCTCCCAGAACGGTTCTTTTATTCTTGTGTGTGTTTTGATGAGTTTTGATCGACGACATTTTGGAGG
Source organism: Lycium ferocissimum (assembly GCF_029784015.1). NCBI lineage: Eukaryota > Viridiplantae > Streptophyta > Magnoliopsida > Solanales > Solanaceae > Lycium > Lycium ferocissimum. The sequence continues at coordinate 15,215,375 of NC_081345.1, forward strand.
AGGAGGGGGTGGGTTGGAAAAAGAAAAGAAAAAGAGGGAAAAAGTAGCGCGTAACTTTTATTGATTAATTAATTTTAATGACTGGCTGTTATGCTTTTTTATGACAGAAAATTTTCCCCTCGTTAGTATTGGGCTAAAAATTGGCTTTAACGACTGGAAAAAAAGTTGGTCGCTATAAATGTATTTACAACGACCGGTTTCATGTCCCTTCATTAAAAAGTGGTCGTTAAAAGTCATATTTCTTGTAGTGTTCCCTGTGACATTGGTTGGGCTTATCCAAAGCCTCATCATAATGCCAGCAATCACTATGAATGAAGAAATCGAAAGTAAGATTGCTGTTCCAATGGTATGAACTGAATATACTCTCCGTGAAGGCCAATTTATGTAGTGGGTAGAGAAATTTTATTTTGGGAAAACATGACTATTTGTTTCGTCGTTTAATGCTACAATAGTTGCCCTCAGGAGTTATAACTCTTTATTGCCTCAACCGTTATGTTACAACAATAAATAAGCAGTCAATTATAGAGGAGGAGAAAATAACCCACTAATTTTAAAAGTTAAAAAATGAGAGAGATTTAACTAACAGATAGATAAGAAACAGTTGTAACTATTAGGAAAGCATAAGCCTGTAGACACTTTTGGACTATTAGTAACGGTGATAAGTGGTAACATGTGACACAGTGATAGTGACTTTTGAATTATGTAACCGGATGTTTCTTTATTAATAATGGATTTTGGACTTTTTCAAAATTATTAAATGAGAAGAATTAGTGAAAATGCAAAAAAATGAGAAAAAAAGAAAACTATGAATGGTGGCCATTGAGAGGTGCCACATCACCTTATCTATGCCTAGCTTTATATTAGGGAAAAGGCTTCAAAATACACTCAAACTATGGCCAAAATTGCCATGACACACCTGAACTTTGCGGGGGTCCTATGACCCCCCTGGACTTATTTTTTGTGTATTATCTACGCTTTCAAATGGACAAAGTCACCCAAACTCGTTTGAGTGTATGCACGCGCTCCACTACAGGAAATTTGATTTTTAGCGACCACTTCTTAACGAAGGGAGATGAATCCGGTCGTTATAAGTGCACTTATAGTGACTAAATTTTTTTCCAGTCGTTAGAGCTAATTTTTCTTTCAATTATTGTGCCTTTTCCTTTGTGCCTTTTGTGTTGAGTTTGTGCTTGTTCAAGAATTTGTGTCTTTTGCTTTCCTTTGTGTTGAGTTTAAAAGATTTAATTATTCTTCAATTGGGTATTTTCAATATCTCCACTTTCCAAAATTTCAAACCCAAAAAAACTCCATTGTAACGACCAAATCAAACGGGTCTTTTTCGATATTATATAGGATTTGTGACATTGTCGACATTGAAAACATGATTAATAATAGTGGATTAAGACGGTAGAACCGATAAACAAAAACTCCATTAGGGACGTCGAGTTTCGACTTGAAGCTTTCGGATCCGGGTCTTCAAATTCGGATTTGATGAATAAAATTCTTGGTTCTTTGATTGTTTGAAGTCGAACTCGAGCTTAGAAGACGTACGGAACGTGAACAAGAACTGCGAACGACTCCATAATCTGCCATGAACAAAGCTTGAAGCTTCGAATTCGAATTTTCGGGTTGCCGCAAATGAGCTCCATTTCGAGTGGGTGATATATCAAAAGAACCGGAACGTCGAGAGGAATTCGAATCTGAAATTTGGTGATGTTTGGTTGAGATTTGAAGTGCATTAGGATCAAATTTCAGTCCAGTTCTCTATGAAGAAGATGAACGAGAATTTGTCTTTCCAGATTTTGCCAAAGTTGCCATAACACACATGAACTTTGCGGGTCCTACGACCCCGGACTTATTTTTTGTGTATCATATACACTTTTATATGGAATCTTACGCGCTCAAAGAGAGTAGATACAATCGCTTGTACAGGTCACCATATAAAGGCGTACAAAATACACAAAAAATAAGTACAGGGGGGTCATAGGACCCTCGCAAAGTTCAGGTGTGTTATGGCAACTTTAGCCATAGTTTGAGTGTGTTTTGAACCCTTTTCCCTTTATATTATATATAGATTGGTTCTGAAACAATTCAAGAACCTAAAGTTTCAATACAATGTTCATTTTCTTGGATAATAAATTTGAACTTTTAAACTGCAACATATACTCCGTGTATTGTTTTCCTTGTGAAACGAAAGAGGTGTTAGGGTTTTTGCCCTGATTTTCTTATCATATTTGAGTTTTAATTTTCTCACGAAGGAAAGTTAAAGTATTATCAAAATTGTTTTTACTTTTCCTGAAAGGAAAATATAATTCTCTTCCATATTTGGTTATTCCTTGTCTTGAGAACAAAGTTTTGGACATCTATAAATTGAAGATATCTTTCCCACAACTAGAACATAGAAAAGCATCCACAATGTAGTGCTTTAGAGAGTTTTGCTTAAGTGGAGATTTATTTTCTCAATAGTTTTGGAATATTTTTAATATTAGTATTATCATGTGTAGGTCAATTGACCAAACCCAAATCATAAAATAAAGTCTTTTTTATAGGTTTCTTTGTTGTCTGATTTATTGTTATTCAAGGTTTGCAATTATTAGCATCCGCATGATGCCCTGATTATTTCGATCCCAACAAGTGCTATCAGAGCTAAGTTCAACAAGATTGAAGACAAATTCAAGGCGGGTTCAAATCAAGAGCAACCATTTTGAAGATAACGAAGTTTTTTGTCAACCAAAAAAAAAAAAAGGGCCAAAAAAACTACATGTGGAGATGAATTTTTTAATCAGATTTTCAACAATCCTGCTGCTGCGTATCTTTTAAAACCAAAAATTATATTTTTAACCCATGCTTATTTTTCATGAGATAATACTCAAAATACCCCCCAACATTTGACCAAAATCCCAACTACACACCTAACCTTTGCGTTGGTCCTATTACCCCCTGGACAAATTTTTTCAGTATTAAAATGCCCTTTTTTTCTTGATGTGGCGGATCCCAATATGACAACCCCAATTATTAACAGGTGTGTGTCCACACGCGCCTGGCCCACGTGACATATCTTTAATTTCCCCCATTTTTTTATTAATTTCCCCCTTCCTCCATCCATCTACTCTTCTTCAAAAAAAAAAAAAAAATAATCTTTCAATTTTTCATACTCCATTTTTAGTATAGGATCCGAAAACCCATACCCAATTCTCCTTCATCTTCATCATCATCTTCATCAACATCATCATCATCATCATCATCTTCTTCTTCTTCTTCTTCATTAGGAGTTGAAAAAAAAAAAATCACACCAACTTCCTCAAATCTAATCCAAAAAAACCCAAATGTTAAAGGAAGCTTCCTAACACCAAGTAGAACAAAGTTCATCCATTAATTTGATCAAACAATCAAGAATTTAAAGAAACCCACTTGGTGTTCTTCATAGCTTTCTCCAAAATTCCTAGCAATGGAGTTTAATTTTCTCCCCAAATCAACTCAAAGAATTAGTGCTTAAACAACTCCAACCAAGCAACAAGTAGCAACTCCAAACAAGCAACTTCCAATCAGATTTTCTTTAACAAGATTAGATTTTCGTTTTTTTTTTTTTTCCAGAATTTCGTTTTTTTTTTCCAGATTTTTTTTTTTTTTTTTTTAATTTGATTTGGGAAAACGAGGATTATAAGAATAATCACTATCCTAGCTCTAAATTTATAATGGGTATTATTTTGACAAAAAAATGGAGATGAGTATTAAATAGGGTGAAGAAGAAGATGAAGTAGCCTAAAAATGGAGGGAATTTAAATTTACCTATGTGGCATCTATGTGGCAGTCTAGTTGGCGCTCAAAAACACGTCGATCTTTGTTTTTTAAAGGCTATAACGCGCCACGAAGCGGGTGTATTCACGCTCTTGTCCACATCAGCAAAAAAGGGGCATTTTAATACTGAAAAAATTTGTCCAGGGGGGTAATAGGACCAACGCAAAGGTTAGGTGTGTAGTTGGGATTTTGGTCAAACGTTGGGGGGTATTTTGAGTACTATCTCTATTTTTCATGCTTGGGCTCCAATTTTCAACTCATACTTAATTTTTTAACGCATAAGCTCCAATTATTAACCCTTGCTTACTTTTAACGCTTGGGTCAATTTCAACCCATGTTTACTTTTAACGCATGGGCTCCACTTTTAACGCACAAGGCTCAAATTTTTAACTCATACCTACTTTTAACCATAGCAAGCAGCAGTGATGAAGATCATGCATCAAGTCTTGTCCGAAAATCAAGCCAAAAAGGGGAGATTTATTCTCTCAATAGTTTTAGAATATTTTTTATATTAGTATTATCATGTGTAGAATTGACCAAACTCATATCATAAAATAAAGATTTTTTTATAGTTTTTTTTGTCGTCTGATTTATCGTTGTTCAAGGTTTACAATTATTAGCTTCCGCATGACGCCTTGATTATTTCGATCCCAACAAGTGGTATCCATGCCAAGTTCAACGAGATTGAAGACATATTCAAGGCGGGTTCAAATCAAGAGCAACCAATTTGATGATAACGAAGTTTTTTGTCAACAAAAAAAAAAGTCCAAAAAAATTACATGTGGAGATGAATTTTTCAATCAGATTTTCAACAATCCTGCTGCTGCGTATCTTTCAAAACCAAAAAGTATATTTTAACCCATGCTTATTTTTCATGCTTGGGCTCCAATTTTCAACTCGTGCTTAATTCTTTAATATGTGAAAATGATAAATGAAAATAAAATATTAATAAGTTAACCTTAGGTTCTTCAATTGCATCTGTAACAAAAGATAAATGTAGTACATAATAACAAAGTAATAAAATTACCACATTTAACATAAATAATACCTTGACAATTTCTTTTGAGTCGAGGGTCTATTGGAACAGCCTCTATCCCACAAAAATAGGGGTAAGGTCTGCGTACATGCTATCCTCATCAGACCCACTTATGGGACTACACTGGATTGTTGTTGTTGTTGTAATTTACCATAACAATTACTCAAAGAAATTTGATGTGCATGATCTATGATATTTTTATCCATTGTTGAAATTTTGTATGACAAAAAGTTGTATTTTGATGATATAAGCATATGAAAAACTACATTAGTCTGTTTGAATTCTATAAGAACTTATCATCTTGGCGTAAACCTTTATGTTTTATTTCAACGTCAAACACCAAAAAAAATGTACTCTCTGTCCCATTTTATGTGTTACACTTTCCTTTTTAGTCCGTCACAAAAAGAATGATACAATTCCTTATTTAACCAATATAAATATAGCTAAACCAAGAAGAGGAAAATTACAAGAGAGTTGTATTTATAAGATATATAGCTGAGTTGATATATATACATTTTTTATATAAATACCTTTATCTTAAAAGATACTAATTCTTTATTTAAAAAAAAAAAAACATAAATTTGTATCTTTTTCAACAAAGCAGAAAAAACTGCCTTTGCTGTTGTGCGAAAGCACATTTTAATTTTGATCAAACCCCTTAAATGTTCAAAAAAGTATTTTAATTTCTACAAAATGTTTTTGCTTCTAAAATTTTGAGCAAACTGGCTATAAATAAGGACAATTATAATTTCAAATGTGACGGGATTCTGTGCACATATTGACTGTCACGCCCTATTTTGAATAGGTTCAAAATGGTTTGCAACTTCTCAGCTCTTCTACCTGGTTTTTAAAGGGGTTAGAGTCACCACCTAATTCTAGAAAATATTAGGAAACCATTTGTTAAAAAATTTGAACTCCATTTTAGTCTTTGAAACCTATGTGTTAAAACTATGTATACACGATGAAATGTGATCTAAAACTCCATTAGAGAGGAGCCTGATCGAGGAAGAGAAGAACAGATATTTTGGGAAATTTTCAACTGCTTCATTCAAGAGGGAAATGCCCTATATATACACATTACAAACTAACCGACTCAACCTATATATACACATTACAAACTAACCGACTCAATCTCTAAAATATCTAGTTGCTAATTTGATAAGTTGGTATTTTCCAACTTATTTCTTCTTTAATTTTAGACTTTTGACTTGTTTGAAAATAGTGAATTTAATATTGTTTACTTCCATTTTATAGGTTTTACATGATTGAGAAGTGATCAGAAAGAAATCAAGTGAAAAACAAGTCAAAAGAGGTCAAATTGAAGAAAACAAGAAAAGTGGCTAAATTTGCAAAGAATGGACAGATCTGAAAATCTGAAATTTGAAGGCCATTTTCGACACTTTTTATTGGGGAATTTTTGGGAACTATAAAAGAAACGCTTAAGAGATTTTATTATCATCTTTGGCCATATTTACAAGCTTGGAGAGCTACGGTTTTTGTATCCACACTTGGGGATTGAAGATTTGAAGATCTTGATAAGAAATTTCTTAATCCTTTACCCATTTCTTCAATTCCTTGCTTTGTATTGACTATTTAAGTGTGTAGTTTTTCATTTCAATGCTTGAAACTTGTTTATGGAAATATTCTATGATTAAAGTGTTGGATGAAACTCTTGTTCTGCTTATGTATTGAATGATTTTTATTGCTGATGAAGTGAGTTAATGTTGTTTTAATTAATTTTGTTCTTTAATGTTTCTTAAGGGATTAGCTAATCCTAAGACCCGCCCATTTACTTCGATTTGAGCTCGAGAGAGGAAAATTGAGGTTGGGAAAGATCAATTAACAAGAATTTGGGGCTTTAAACCTCATCTAATAACTTGAGCTAGAGATAGGAAAGTTACTTGAGATTATATTGATTATTCACATGTTCTACATTCTAAGGCTTGAGAAAGCTTAGTAATGACATTTATCAATTTGGTCGAGAGACTTTTGATGAGATTTTAGAAATCATTATCTAATTAGCATAAACTCACTCTTAGTTGTAAAATCGTGAAATACATTAGATCGTTACTTGAGCGTAATTTCCTTTGTATCCATACTTATGGCCATTGATGATTTTACCCGCTTTCTAGTTAGTTTTATCTTAGTTAGTTGTTAAACCAAAAATCAAATATTGAAAAATTGTTTGGCTTAGCTTAGTTGGTGATAATTCCTTACTTGTTTAAATTGCCTTTATATTGTTCCCTGCGGATTCGACTCCAACTCATAATTGGGTAAATTATATTGCGACGACCGTGTACACTTTCTCTTTGAGGAGTGGATTTGGACGTTATCATAATTCACTATACATGAGCTAACTAATCAATTAACTTAGCACTAACTAACAACTGTGCACAGCTGTCAACATACAGCTGGACAGATCCTAACTAACTAACTAACAGAAAACTTGAAATGGCTAAGTAACTAACTAACCGTAGGATTAGAAATGACTTAGTCGTGTTGTATTTCGATATTCCCCCTCAAGCTGGAGGGTGAAGAATGTTGAATACTCCAAGCTTGCCAAGTAAATGATCATGTTGAACTCTTGTAAGACTCGTAGTCAGCAAATCAGCCTGTTGCTCTTTAGTGTTCACATAAACTGCCTGCACTGGTCCTTCCTTGATTTTGTCTCTAATAAAGTGGCAATCAATCTCAATGTGCTTAGTCCTCTCATGAAATATAGGATTAGCTGCAATATGAATTGCAGACTTACCATAACTGAAAATAGTGACAGGCTTGTCAATTTGCACATTCAGCTCCTTCAACAATCCTTGTAGCCATGTAATTTCTGCTACTGCTGCTGCCAAACTTCTATACTCAGCCTCTGCTGAGCTTCTAGAAACTGTTTGTTGCTTCTTTGACTTCTACGATACTAATGAATCCCCAAACTTGACTGCAAAACTAGTAACAGATCTTCTTGTGTTTGGGAAAACAGCCCAATCAGCATCACCAACATGTGAGTTGCTGTGTGTAACTTGACTTCAACAATATCCCTTGTCCTGGTGCATTTTTCAAGTATCTTGTAGTTCTGATGGCAGCATCCTAGTGTGATGTCTTTGGCATTTGCATGAATTGACTCAGTGTTTGAACTGCATAACTGATGTCAGGTCTTGAGATAGTCACATACAAAGAGTTTTCCAATCAGCTTTTGATATGCACCAACATCATCCAACATTTCATCTCCTTTGATGTCACTTGCCTTGTCATAGTCTATAGTAGTGAGCTTGTGGTTGAATTCTAGTGGTGTGATTGCAGGCTTTGAACCACTCAACCCCATCTCTGAGATGAGTTCTAGTATATACTTCCTTTGATTCAAGAGTACTCCCCCTGCAGATCTCAGAACTTCAATGCCAAGAAAATATTTTAACTCTCATAAGTCATTTACCTAGAACTTGTTATTCAGAATTTGCTTAGCCTTTTCCACCATCACCATGCTGCTGCTAGTAATTAGAAGATCATCAATATACACCAATACTATCATAATGTCATCACCTTCCTTCATTGTAAATAGTGAATAATCATGTTTGTTGTGTGAAAAACCTGCATCCACCAAGGCATCTGTGAGCTTTTTGGCCATTGTCTTGAGGCCTATTTCAGGCCATATAATGACTTTGACAACTTGCATACTTTGTGTTCCCCTTGTCTTCTAAAACCTTCTGGCATTTCCATGTACACTTCTTCCTCAAGATCACCTTGAAGGAAGGCATTATACACATCCATTTGGAATATATTCCAGCCTCTAGAAGTAGCTAGTGCTATAACATACCTTACTATCATCATTTTTTCAACTGTTTATCATGATAGTCCAAAACTTCCCTTTGACTATAGCCTTTTTCTACTAGTCTTGCCTTGAATCTCTCTATTTCCCCATTGGCTTTATACTTGATCTTGTTTATCCACTTGGATCCCACTGTATTTTTCCCTCTTGGCAAGTTAACAACTTGCCATTTCTTGTTTTCCTCCAGGGCTTTCACTTCTTGTTTCGTTGCATCAACCCATCTCTGATCCTTCACTGCATCTCTATAGTGTTGTGGTTCAACTGTTCTGATAACTTGGCTAAATAACTTTGGTACTTGGGGGTAGCTTTGTTATATGATAGATAGTTTGTGATAGGATACAAATTAGCATGTACTATCTTCTGAGTGGCATAATCTTTCATCCAAATAGGCTCTTTAGTTTGTCTTTGAGACTTTCTTGTATATGCTGGTACATTTGTTGGTGCATTTTGATACTTGGCGCTTCAACTGGTACTTGTGGAGCTATAGGTCCATCATTGTTATCATTGGGATCATCACTGTCTGCACCATCAGTATCAGTAGAATTTGAGACATCAGCAAGTGAGTTATATGGTTCATGTTCATGTGGTTCATCTTCTGTCACATTTCCTTCAGTAACTTGATCAAAGATTGCCTCTCTTTGCTCTACAACTGCATCAGAATCATGAATGGACTCAGGTTGAGATAAGATCTTGTACATCAGTGGTGAGTGTTGCTTCTCCAAGAATTGAGAATTCTCTATCCTGCATTGATCATCCTGGCTTACAGCAGTATTTCTTTCCTTAAAGGAAAAATTGATTCTCTGAATGTGACATCCCTGCTAACAAAGAAAGAATTAGTGGTAATGTCAAACAACAAATATCCCTTTTGTGTTTCTGAGTATCCCATCAAAACAGTTGCTTTGGCCCTTTTTGCAAACTTGTCTCCCTTTACCAAAGTTGTTGCATAGCATAGGCAACCAAACACCCTCAAATGAGCAATGGAGTTTTTCTTCCTGTACAATACCTCATAAGGTGTGTGACCATGCAAGACACTAGATGGCAGCCTATTGATTAAGTAAACTGCTCCTTTTACACATAATCCTTGAGAACTTAATAGGAATGTTAGCCTGAAACCTTAAGGCTCTTGCAGTATCCAAAATATGTCTATGTTTTCTTTCTCTTCTACCATTTTGTTGTGGTGTATGAACACAACTACTTTGGTGTATGATGCCATGTTATTGGAGCATATCCTTACATTGACCATTAATGAATTCAGTTCCATTGTTTGATCTTATGGTCTTAATATTGACATTAAACTGATTTTGAACCACAGACAAAAACATCTTCAAAACTACTATGACTTCAGATTTCAATTACAGTAAATAAATCCAAGTATATCTAGTATGATCATCAACAATTGTCAGAAAATAAGACTTTCCATCAAGAGTTGCAGTCTTATAAGGTCCCCAAACATCTAAATGAACAAGTTGGAAAGGAAATTCACTTCTTGAGTTACTAATTAAAAACTTCAATCTAGTCTGGTTTGCTATTGGACAGACAGTACAATCATCATGCACAACATTATCACAACTATTCTTGACTACTTCCACATTCTTCATCACGGTTAAGGAAGGATGTCCAAGCCTCGTATGCCATAACTAGTACACACTTGAATCTTTAATCATTGCTGCAGACTTGAATCTTTAATCATTGCTGTAGCTACTACCTTTACTCTCTCATGCTGCAACTTATTGGTTTGTTTATTACCACCAACTGATCTAAATATGTACAATCCACCTTTTTCTTTACCAATTCCCCTCACCTTGCCACTGAATAGATCCTGAAATACACAAAAATCAGGGAAAAAAAGCGACAAAATAAGATAATTCCTTGGTTATTTTTTAGACAGACAACAGGTTGAACCAAAAGTTGGGTACATAAAGTACATTTTTCACTAATGCATCATCAAACATCTTAGCATCTCCAATGTGCGTGATACTTGCCTTGTCTCCTGTAGGAAGGTGAAATTTATCATTTTGAACATTATCTACCTTTTTAATGTTCAAGATGTTAAATTTGTTGGCCGTAATATGGTGATTGGCACCTGAGTCAACTATCCATTCACTATGAGACAATTGTGAGTGAAAACAAGTGATTGTACCTGATGAGTTCACCTGCAGTTCTCCATCGCCGTATCCTTATTTAGCATGGTTAGAATCTGTTTGTATTGACCTTCAGTGAAGTATTGTTGCCCTTTTCCTTCATATGCACCTTTGTTGCCTCCATAGTCATTGTTGAGATTGTGACCACTGTTTGCAAACACATTTTAACCTGTACCAAAACTAGGACCACCATGTACACTATTTGCATAGACATTATTTGCATTTGCAAACTGCTGCCTTCCATATCCACCTTGATTATAGCCTCCATATCCTCCACCAGGATTGCATTTCCCATTTTGCTTGTTATCAAAAGGATAACCAATGATCTTCCAAAGATTGGTCTCTAAAGTGACAGTGCCCTACTTTGTTGCAGCATTCACATCTGACAACTTGTTTCTTTCCTTTGTACCCTTGTCCTCTTCCTGCTTGAATAGCAATAGATGGATCACCTTGTCCTCTTCCTACTTGCATAACATTTTATGGATCATCAAGTCCCAGTTCTGTCAACACTTATTTGAGCGCAGTTGACCACAATCCTTTCACTTTCATCTTCAGTGATCATTACATAAGCTTGACTGACAGCAGGTGCAACTGACTTCATAAGTAGTTGTCTCCTAGCTTGATCACATGAATCATTCAAGCCATTTAGAAACTACAGCAACCTTTGATCCTGAAGGTGTTCAACAAATTCTTTTGACTTGGGACACTCACAACTAGGAACTGAACTCATCCCATAATTCCTTCAATTTTGTGTAATACACAGATACAGAACCAGTACCTTGAGTGTGATTTGCAATTTTCCTATGCAACTGAAATACTCTTACTCGATTCACCTTGTTGAATCTCTCCTTTATCTCTTCCCAAATAGCATTGGAACTAGATCCATACACAATTCCAGTTAACAAGTTCTTAGAAATAGAACTCATTATCCATGAATGCACTATTACATCACATTTTTCCCATAGATCAGCCAAATCCCCTTTGTACTTCTCCAATTTACAGGTTCCATTAACAAATCCCCATTTTCCTTTTCCAAGTAGAGCAATCTTCATATATCTGCTCCAAAGACCATAATTCTCAGTTCCTATCAACTGAATTGGAATCAATGTGGAACCAAGTGTATCAGATGATTAGCGATAAAGAGGATGCTTGTGATCAATTTGTACTTCAACTTCCCCCATTGTTGCAAGTTTTGAAGCTCAAAAACTCAAAATTTTGACAGAAAATTGATTGCGGACTGTAATGAATCGATTGTATACAGTAGATTTAAATCGCACTGTTCTGATACCATGTTAAAACTATGTATACATGATGGAATGTGATCTAAAACTCCATTAGAGAGGAGTCTGATCGGGGCAGAGAAGAACAAATATTTTGGAAATTTTCAACTGCTTCATTCAAGAGGGAAATGCCCTCTATATACACATTACAAACTAACTGACTCAACCTCTAAAATATCTCGTGGCCAATTCACTACATACGAGCTAACTAATCAATTAACTTAGCACTAACTAATAGCTGTGCACAACTGTCAACATACAGTTAGACATATCCTAACTAACTAACTAACAGAACACTTGAAATGGCTAAGTAACTAACTAACTCCAGGATTAGGAAATGACTTAGTCGTGCTGTATTTCAATACTGTGAGATTCTAGATAAGGGTTTTATTTACTCCGAGGAAAAGGTTTTAAGCATCTCTCGGAGCCTGTCCGAAAACAGTCGATAAACTTAGTTTAACTAACATTAGAGTGGGATTATTTATCTGCTTCTAATTTATTATTATCTATTTTTAAGAACTTCGAAAAGAACTACTTTCCTAATATTGTTTTGTACAAAAAAAAAAGATTTTAAAAGTGATGACATAAAGCACGCATGTGTATGTTTTACAAAGAAGTACGTAGTAATAATGTATTCATGAGATGTGAAAAGAGTGTATATTTTGATGTACATTGTATACCAAAATAATATATGCGTATTTATCGGAAAATAATGTATGTGTATAAAGATGGTATATATGCTTTTTAAAATAGTTACTTATGATATGAGAATAAGTATAGGAGTTAATGAAAATAAGATAATATATATATATAATATAAATGTATATGAACATAGACTATGTAACTTATAGTCTTGTGAAAAATAGGTCGGGCCACACTATATTTGGACCCTAAAATAGAGTCTCTTGTTTTTGCAAAATACAGGCCTGCTCATATTAGTTAGAAGATTTCGTTAGATATCTTAATCCAGTTCAGATCTCTTAGAATACTTTTCCAAAATAAAATCCTTAACTTCTTCCTCTTCCTTGATATGTACATAGTCATTAGGGGAGATAAGTAAGTATTGAAATTGGAGATCACCCACTGGTTTTAGTTTGTAAAAGTCGGGTCCTTTATTTTTTTAAGGGGCAATTGGTCTTGGCACATTCACAATTGTTTAGAACACCCTTTTTTAACTGGAAGTAAACAGTTTGTGCGGAAAACCAATTTTTTACCCTTTTATAGAGATCATTCTCTTGAAACAAAACTAGCTCGATAACTTGGAGAGAAAACATGTTAAACAGTACCAAAAATCATTTTAACAATTGCCATCATTCTAAGTGCGTATTTCAAGTAGCAATATTAATTTCAATACGTAAAAAAGGTGGAGAAATGATTAAGCAAACTATTCCACTTAACCATTTTTGGGAGTGCACGCACAAAACAAGAAATAAAACACTGCAAATACAAACTCATAAAATTGTTAGTTAAATAATGTAAGCAACATGTATATATAAGTCAATACAAGGACAAATTTTGAAGAGAGGAAGGACATGGACTCTTGACGCGAACGAAGGCTGCTACACACAAGCGAAATGTGCCGCTGCTGATGCTTCAAATCTGGGCAGAATTGGAGTGTATCATAACTCCAAACGCTCCCAGGTGTTTCATGAAAAAATAGAAAGAGAGAAAAGGATTAGGATCTAACGAAACAAGTAAACCACAGAATTAGCAAAGATGCACATGATCGTACGGCAAGGCAACTTTACTTCGGGGACTTTTAAACAGAGCATTCAGTTAACTTTAAAAAGAATGATTTATGCCACTCCAGTGTTATTTAAGTATTTAAACATGCTGAGAAGATCCTGATTATTAAACGAAACAATTTGGAGGCGTTTGAGTTCATGAATTGCACAAACTAGAAATCCAACTAATCTATGCCCATTTCAAACTTAAGAGAACACAACAGAACAACAATAGGACAGAGCTACAGCTTGAAAAAACTTAATCTAACTGAAAAGATAAGCCAAATACTCATCATTATCACAAACCATTGAAGTTCCCTCATAGTAGCATTATACTCAAACCAGTTTAAACAATTTCCAGAACTAAATTAAATCAAATAGGTGCCTTTTAAAACATCAAAGATTCATTAAACCTTTTCAAAGAAAGTGTTCATCATACATAGATCAATCACACCCCAAACTATTTAATTTTCAGGTCTCAGCAAAGAGAATGTAACAAACTGAGGTCTATAACTTTTAGCATAACTGGTCAGTTTTAAGAAGAACATTGACATAATTCTCACACCATTTTAAGCATCTATATTGATACAAACACGCTTTAGACCCAAGTATGTAATTTATGTCTCAAATATCCAATGGTGAAGACTATGGTTAACATAGGGGTAAATATCTCAAAAGGTCATTGAACTTTGTGAAATTGTGTAGGAAAGTCATTAAACTTTGCTACATATCAATAAAATCACTCAACTTTGGCCTATTATCTCATAAAATCACTCAACTACATACCTCATAAAAAAATCTGACATGGCAATATTAATTAATTATTTTATGCCATGTAGACGTGGGCCACACAATAAAATAAAATAAATCCATATCTTTAAACCCACACCCACTCACCAACCCTTCATCCAAAACCCATTTTTCCCTTATCTATACCTTCTTCTCACTGTTTCCGTAAAATTAGGTTGGATCAATATAATTACTTAGCCAATATAACTTAGAGAATAATTAAAATAATTATGGTAATTTACACATATCTTATTACCTAAAAAATGAACAAGTTCCTTAATTCTTTATACAAAAGCATCTCAAAGCATGCAAAAAAATCCACACGGAGATACACATAGTACTACTAGTCCCCCAAAGAATCATAAATATTACCACGATACGCCCTAAACTACAATTAATTATTACCACTATAAATCAGTTAACAAATACACATATAACATTAACCACGCAAAATTGTAGAGTCAGAGACCTAACAACTAATATATCCTCAATGTCGATCTCGTTAACAACTTTCAAATAGTTCTCAAAACGCAGCTCTAAAGCCTTTGAATTTTCAAAAAAAGATACACCCAAATTAAAATGAGAAAGATCGAAAGAATACTTAGTATTAAATATATGCTTTAGTACTACTAAATGCTTAACCATTAAAATAAGTTATTAAGCGGAAAGAACAAAAAAGGATGTCAACGAAAACTCTAATTTTAACTCTGAAACAGTGGGTGTGGCCTTGTGGGTATAAAGATATGGATTTATTTTATTTTATTATGGGGCCCACGTCTACATGACATAAACTAATTAATTAATATTGCCATGTCAGATTTTTTTTTTTTTGTGACATATATAGTTGAGTGATTTTATGAGATAATAGGCCAAAGTTGAGTGATTTTATTGATATGTAGCAAAGTTCAATGACTTTACTGTTGTCCAAAATTGTGTTCAAAACCAGTAAACCAGAAATATGAATTAATCTTAAAAAACGTAAAATGCATAAAACTGAAAATATCCGAGTCCACAGAATTCACTGTGTCCTTAAGGAATTTAATTCCCTCACTGTACCCGAGGTTATGGATTACTTCCTCCCAAGATAAAATGGATATACTTGTTGATGGCGTAGCGGTACCTCAAACCCCACCAACTTCGTCGAACGCAAATTCGACAACAAATCACATGACTCTACTATTATTTTGTATAGAAAACAAATGCGGAGAACAATTTAGAGGGGCGAAAAAATCAGATTTTTGGTGTTTTAAATCTGAGGCCAAGCCTTTGAATTTATAGACAATGAAAGGGTGAGATGGATAAGTGCAATCCAAAAGGTGCCTTTTGAGTAGGTGCACTCCCAAAGGTACCTTTTCTCATTTTCCATTCACAACTTAAAATCCCAACAATCCCCCACATGAATACGGAATGACTCTATGATTAAAACATGCATAAAAAATGTGTGATTTGTAAGTAAGAATTAATTGCATCTGGATAAGTAGGTTTCCCTTTGAACTTTCCGTAGTGAACATATGTCGTATATACTCGGTCAATCGGTAGATTTGATATCTTTGAACCGTCGAGCTTTGGTGTATACCTAGACAACCACATGTCACACAATTTACCCTTTAACCGTCTTTGGTTCTCACTTTTGTGTTCGTTTCAGCCATAAACACCGTCTGGTTTCATGAGTGCGTAGAGAATGGGCCTTTACCTAACATACTCCTTGAAGCGGCTTAAACTTCACACTCACATCGGTGATTCCTAAACGTGTCGTCCCGTAGATACACTATCTGGTCATACCTGTCAAACTTAGAAACAATTAAAAAACTTAAGCTTTATTAACTCGTTAAAAAACCTTAATATTTTATCCTTGTTTCTGAACATTGTCTTCATCATGAGAATAGGTTGAGTTATTTGACAATGTTGAACTGTCATTCATAACTTTGTTTGATGTCTTTGAACCTAGCTCTTGGGATCTCCAGTCTACTAGGTAGAGTTACCGCCATGATGACTTGTCCTAGGCCTTAAACCCATTCCCCTCGATGATTTTTCAACTCCCTCTCTAGTTAGGCCTTTTGTAAGTGGATCCGACATGTTATCTCTTGACTTTACATAGTTAATTGTGATAACTCCACTAGAGAGTAGTTGTCGAACGATATGTCTCCGTCGTATGTGACGAGATTTACCGTTATACATAACGCTCCCTGCCATTCCTATTGCCGCTTGACTATCACAATGTATGCATATAGGTGCACAGGTTTGGGGCAGAAAGGAATATCTTCTAAGAAATTCTGGAGCCATTCAGCTTCTTCACCGGCTTTATCTAGAGCTATGAACTCAGACTCCATTGTAGAGCGAGCAATACATGTCTGTTTGGACGACTTCCATGGCACCGCTCCTCCACCAATCGTGAATACATATCCACTTGTGGATTTGGATTCTGTTGATCCGGTGATCCAATTTGCATCATTATATCCTTCAATAACTGGGGGATATTTATTGTAATGCAAGGCAAAGTTTTGGGTATATTTTAAATATCCAAGAACTCGTTTCATTGTCATCCAATGCGTTTGATTGGGATTACTCGTGTATCAACTTAGTTTACTTATAGCACAAGCTATATCTGGTCGCGTACCGTTCATGATATACATTAAATTTCCCAATACCCTAGCATAGTCCAATTGACACTCACTTTCGCCTTTGTTCTTTACAAGAGCAAGGTTTACGTCAATTGAAGTTTTTGCAGTTTTGAAATTTAAATACTTGAACTTCTCAAGTAATCTTTCAACATAATGAGACTGAGACAGTGCTAGACTTGAGGAGTCTTATGGATCTTAATCTAAAATTAAGTCGGCAACTCCTAAGTCTTTCATATCAAATTTGCTAGCTAGCATACGCTTAGTGACATTTATATCAGCAATATCTTTACTCATTATCAACATATCATCAACATACAAACAAACAATGACTATATGATTCGGAGTATTCTTAATGTAAACACATTTATCACCCTCATTAATCTTGAATCCATTGGCCAACATCGTTTGGTCAAATTTTGCATGCCATTGTTTGGGTGCTTGTTTTAGTCCATAAAGAGACTTAACAAGTTGACATACTTTCTTTTCTTTCCCGGGAACTTCAAACCCTTCGGGTTGTTCCATGTAGATTTCTTCATCTAACTCTCCATTTAAGAAAGTTTTCTTAACGTCATTTTGATGGATTTCAAGGCCATACATAGCGGCTAAAGCTATTAACACTTGAATAGATGTTATTCTTGTTACTGGTAAGTATGTGTCAAAATAATCTAGAGCTTCTCGTTGTCTGAATCCTTTGACAACAAATCTTCCCTTATATTTGTCAATAGTACCGTCATCTTTCATCTTCCTTTTGAATATCCATTTGGAACCTAAAGGTTTGTTCCCGGGTGGAAGGTCAACCAACTCCCATGTATGGTTGTTTGATATGGATTCAATTTCACTGTTGACTGCCTCTTTCCAATATTGAGCTTCCGAAGAAGTCATAGCTTCTTTGAAATTTTGAGGCTCATTTTCCAACAAAAATGTCAAAAAATCTGATCCAAAGGATGTAGACGTCGTTTGACGTTTACTACGCTTGGGATTTTCATTACTTGATATATTTTCCTTTGATTCTTCCCGAGATCATTTAGATCCTTCGCCCGATGACTCACATTTACCTTTATACGGATAAATAGTTTCAAAAATTCGGCATTATCTGATTCTATTATCGTATTGGTATGAATGTCGGGATTTTTTTTTATTTGTGAACCAGAAATTGATATGCTTTACTATTTTTGGCATATGCTATGAAACACACAATCAATGGTTTTAGGTCCTATTTTTACCCCTTTGGGTTTAGGAACTTGCACTTCAGCCAAACACCCCCAGACTTTGAAGTATTCCAAAATAAGCTTTCTTACTTTCCATTTTTCATATGGAATAGGTTGCTTTTTTCCTATGGGGCACTCATTAAGTATTCCGCTCGCTGTAAGGATAGCGTTTCCCCCCACATTTTTGGGATAAACAAGAACTTATTAACAAAGTATTTACCATCTATGTCAAATCGTTCCTTCACAGTGCAACATCATCATTAAACATGTATGCACTTAGTTCCCGTGCAATGAACATCCTTACGATCATAATCTTTCTCTTCTCTTAACCAGAGATTAAAACAGTGAAGTTTTTATATCTTCAAATCGAATAATTTATGACACAAACAAATTTAATAAATCGGTGAAGTTTTTATATATTCAAACCGAATGCAGAAATTTATATATATACTCGATGAATTTTTTATATCTTCAAATCAAGTAATCAAATAGTAGAAAGTAACCAAAACTTTAATCTCAAAACTAGAGTTGAAAATCCGAAGATTTTAGTCTCCTAAAAAACACTTTTTATTCCTGAAAAAGTAGGGTTTTTTCTTTATCTCAGGAAAAAGTACTTTTATTTCTGGAAAAAAATACTTTTATATACGATGAGAACCAGCGAAGATTTTATTTCTTCAAACCAACACAATTTACTATCTTCGGAAAAGTTTTGATAATCTTTAAACCGA
Source organism: Lycium ferocissimum (assembly GCF_029784015.1). Classification (NCBI taxonomy): domain Eukaryota; kingdom Viridiplantae; phylum Streptophyta; class Magnoliopsida; order Solanales; family Solanaceae; genus Lycium; species Lycium ferocissimum. The sequence goes on from NC_081345.1 coordinate 15,234,517, forward strand.
ATTTACTAACTCGATAAAATTTTTATATTCTTTGAATCGAGTAGCAACTTAGGTGTAGAAAATCACACAGATTTTAATCTCTAAACAGTGGAGTAGAAAACCACAAAGATTTAGTCTCCAAAAAGAGTACTTTTTCTTTTTGAAAAGAGTACCTTTTTATCTTTTGAAAAGAGTATTTTTTTTATCTCTCTGTTCCCGTAGCCAGACTTTAACATAGCAAAAATTTCATATCTTCAAGCCAAATACATTTACTCGGTGAAGTTTTTATATCGTCAAACCGAATAAAAAATGAGTTGAAAGTCACAAAGACTTTAATCTCAACAGTGGAGTAGCAAATTCGTAGATTTTAGTCTCCAAAACGGGAATAGAAATCACTAGGATTTAGTCTCCCACAAACAAAATACGGAAGGGCTAGACACATACAGTACCTTCTTTTCCAGATTCTCAATTCAAACGATGCACATCTTTCCAGAAATAATTTCATCTTATTTATTTAAAGGTACCATCGCAAGCAACACTTCACGGAACTCTTTCCCAACATAGAAAGTAAATAACATATACATATAAAAGGTCTTTCAACTAATCCTTTTGTAACCTGTACATATTTCAATAGTTTAATGTATATGTATATATATATTTTTTTTTTTCAAATTGATATATACATATATTTTCATGATCTCGAGAATAATTTTCAAGTATCTTACTACCTCGAAAATAATTTTCCACATATTTCATGCATGCCACCAAATTGTATACCACCTAATGTAATTTTATGGCATACAAATAGAATACATTTTTGAGATCATTAAATAATAAACGTCTACCCTAATATTTATAAAAACTGAATTTCATAAATCATAAAGAGTAGAAAATTAACGACGAAGAGTGAAGAAAGTAGAACATGATTTTTATTTCCATCGAGTCATTCCAATCTTCCAGCAATGACGCGATGCAAGACAAATTTCTCGTTGTCAAACGACGTATGTGGCTTTTGTAATTACTGTGCCACTAGTCTATCGTAGAAGGATGCCTCCACAAAGAAAGTAGCCCGAATGATCATCTTAACATATGTATGGACTGAGAATTGGGTTCTTCGATTGGGATAAGTCACAGAAACAAAAATCTATATCTTTTAAATTGGCTAAGTTGATCCCAATTTCCGTTTTCATCGGCATCATTAAGATACAATTTTTCAGAGATTCTCTTGAAATTGGTAACACTTATTATATAATCCAATACATGAAGAAAATAAATTCAATATGTTAGGCTTCCTTCACTCAAGACATAGCCATCATTTATGGGATCGAAGCAACCATTAAAAGCAACCCAAAACCATCTGCAAATTTCAATAAGTACTCCAAACTTATCAATTTAAGGATTATTCTTTTGATGCAGATCAAGCCAACGAAACGGGTTCCGCTAACTAATGTACAGCGCCAAATCAATTCGCTATTTTTTTTTTCTATAGCAGACACATACGATTTCCCTTCAATGAATTTTTCAAGTTTTTCCAGTGCCTCTAATTTTTTTTTTCTTTTTTCTTTTTATGCATTTATACCTCAGACCAAGCATTGATATGAACGGATAAATATGATATTTTCTTTCTGACCTTTGGAAAACATCTAACGCAGTACTTTACCAGTGTACCTTAAAGTACCCTTTCTAAAGTCATAAATTCTAGATTGTTGTTTTCTACTCCAACTTATATGAACACAGAAATTATATATTAAATTCCTTAAGATTGTTGTCCAAAATTGTGTTCAAAGCCAGTAAACCAGAAATATGAATTAATCTTAAAAAACGTAAAATGCATAAAGGCGAAACTATCCGAGTCCAAATTCACCGTGCGTCCTGGGAATTTAATTGCTCAACATACCCAGAAGTTATGGATTACTTCTTCTCAGGATAAAACGGATATACCTGTTGATGGCGTTGCGGTACCTCAAACCCCACCAACTTCGTCGAACGCAAATTTGACAACAAATCACACGACTCTACTATTATTTTGTATAGAAAACAAATGCGGAGAACAATTTAGAGGGGCGAAAAAATCAGATTTTTGGTGTTTTAAATCTGAGGCCAAGCCTTTGAATTTATAGACAATGAAAAGGGTGAGATGGATAAAGTCGCAATCCAAAGTGCGCTTTTGAAGTAGGTGCGACTCCCCAAATGACTTTTCATTTCCCATTCACAACTTAAAATCCCAACATTTACTACATAATTTCTCAAAGTTCAATGACCTTTTGAGATATTTACCCATTAACATAGTGACTCAACGTGATATCCATCACAGAAGAAAATAAAGACTTCACTAGACTAAAAACTGTTCATGTATACATGCATATGAACCAAAGCAGGCAAATTCACATTTTTTGAGATCTTGCAATTACAAACTTTAATCCGCAAAAACCCAAAGATATGCATTCACTCAAGGAAAAAAAGATACAAGCTTAACAAAGAACCTTATTAATACTCCTTTAACACCCAAGAAAATTCAAAGACAAAATACCAGGTTCTTTCTGTTATAAAATTGCAGCAAGACCGTTTCAATAAGGGTATTAAAAACAGATTTTAAACTAGCGGTACGGTTATTCACATAATCGACAAGTTAAGCGATAGTTCCTCTAAATGTTGTCAGTCCTCATTAACCATTTTTACCGCAGAACATAATGACAAGCTCAGTTTTCAAGCAGAATTAGTACAAATAGCATTGAGAACAGCAAAACAACTACATTTCTACTCCTAGAAAAAATTGGAAACGAAATGTAAAGCAAGGGCGATTACAGATTGTTCATAACTTATTAACGGTTAACTAAGATAATAGAGTATTGGTATGACAATTTAACCAACCCAAGTGTCCTAATATACTTTCACTGTAAAGAGAATAAAAGTTCAGCAACCCAATATAATTAGTATGCTACTGATAGCAACTCAACAAACTATATACCGAAATTAAGTACTCATTTTTCATGTGTTTCATTAAACTGCTAAAATAAAAATTAGATACTTGCAAGTGTAACTTCAAATCTGATTCAAGCAACTTATTCTAAAGCTTAAGAGCTCATGTGAAAGCTCTATTAAACAAGACAAACAGAGAGGAACTAGGCTAAATTAACAGTGACACTCACAAGTTTTTAATAAACTCCAAACTTTAAATTAAAGGTATATATGCAAGACACATGTCTTACATTAATTGACTTGATGTAAATACTTAGTTTTTACCTTGATTGACTATACTAATAACAAAGAAGATTTATTCAAAATATTAAACACCGAAAATAAAGTAAAATTCTGTAATAAATCAAATGTTTGTTTGTACTGAACTATATGTAACTAAATGAAAGTAGAGAGTAATATAAGAGTCAAGATCTATCTCAACATCCCTTTTAATGGATGATATTCAATGTGGAGGAGGAGCCAAAAAGGGAAGTAAACTAATTAAAGATTCATAATTTCAGTAAATGGGATTCCCTTAATCATCAATTCCTTGTTTGACAATCTCTGCATTATTTCATATACTAATTAATAGTATTAATATCCTTATGGAGCTTACAGTTGCGAAACTTCTTATTCAATCCGATTACTGTAATTCTTTTGGTAGAAAAAATAACAAAAAAGTCAAAAAAATCTAAAGCTACGAAATTCAGTATTAATGTGTTTTACAGATACCACCGCGAGGTTCTTCCTTCTTTGCCTTTATTCAAATATTAATTACGATCAAGATTTAGTCTTTAGATTTTTCTCTTCCAAAAATCTATTACTAACAATTTTCATTTATTAAAATAAAAATACTAAAACTTGAACTGGATAGAAAAAATGATGAGATTTCGTTAAACTTCGATACACTAAAATTTGATAGTAGCCCAGTCTCCTTGTGATCTTCTTATTCCTCTGCATCAGCTTCCTGAGGTTTATTTAATGAATTTAGTTTATTTTTCCTAATTTCGTTTAAAAGTAACCTTAAATCACCTCATTTAAGTGCCAATTAAAAGTTATGAGTTAATTAAAAGTTAATAAGTGCCAAAATATTCTCACAAATTCATAAAAATGCCAATATTTTTCAATCTATTATTTTCACTTTTTTTTTTTTTAAGGCAAAACCACCTAACTGATTATTTTCACTGAGTTGCATTATTTTACATAATTTAAATCATGATATTTTACAGAATCTCGAGTGGCTTGTGCCCCTTTGATATTTGATAATTCTCTTGCCAAACTTTCTTCCCCCATAAATAATTTCTTGTTTAAAAATTATCTAATTAGGTGACTAAGTAGGCGTTTGAAGATAGACTCTAAATATTTTTCATTTTATTCAAGATTTAAGTGAGTCGAGTTTACTTACGAAATCGTTGCCGTGCTATTTTTTTTCAGAAGAATATTTGAAATAATATTCATGCTTGAATGTAATTAAATACATCTTCAAAAATGAAAAGCGAAGTTAAACAAGTTATAAGTTGTTTTTCTAATTCGTTATTAGCCTGAAATGGGATTTTAATTTTGATGCCGCCAAACACCATTTTTCAAATAAAGTGAAAATTATTCCAGAAAAATCTTTGTATCTTGAGTTTGGGTCCGGCTTAGCATGGGCCTCAGGTAACTAGTAAAACACTATAATTATTATCTTAATTGCTTTTGAATTCTTTCACAAAAAAGTTTTCTTTAAATTTTTATCAAAAACACCCTTTTAAATTAAAATTTTCTCCTTGAAACCTTTTAAAATAAACTTTGTTTAAA
>NC_081345.1:15239350-15287792 GCF_029784015.1 Lycium ferocissimum
TATCGCCTTTGATATCAGTGTTAGTTCATTCTACACATTCCGTTAAGTCTCGGATGATGATTTAGTTTGCATATGGTTGCTCTTACTTTCTCTGCTCGTACGCTGTTATTATATCTTTCAGGAGTCCCCTGATGGGCCGGGTATGTATTCGTGCACGGTTTCCTTTGCCATTGTTCACCGAGTCCCTCACTAGAGGGCCGGGTACGGTATATAGATATGATGATATGATGATGTGATGATGGCACCGAGTCCCATGATGGGCCGAGCATGGTATACATGTATACGACTTATTCACCGAGTCTATAATGGGCCGGATATGGTATATGATATAGCTATGCATGATTTTATATCATAAGGCACGTATAGTGATTTCTTGATTATCATACACATGCTCACAATCTTACTTTAGTTATGATCTTCCTTAATGCATTTCATGCTTTATATACTCAGCACATATCTCTTCTTACCGACTCCGCTTTCTTCGAGTCGCGTTTCGTGCCACGGTGCGGATACTCGTTTTGGTGATCCTCGGCTTAGGACTACTACGGTTTGTCTTGGAGTGCTCCATTGTTCGAGCCTAGACTTTTGAGTACGGAGATCTCTTGATATATATATATATATATGTTTATCCGGGGTGCGGGGCCTGCTCCCGTCATATGTCCTTGTTGATACTCTTAGAGGTCTGTAGATATGTGTGTCGGTTGTATATAGATATTGTTCGTTGTGTCAATATGACTTATCTTGGGATGTTCCCGAGTACGTAGTGGCGACCTTGTCGGCGTATATATTTTGGGATGTTGTATGTAGTGGCGACCTTGTCGACTTGCGTATATATATTTGGGACATTCCCGTACGTTATGGCACCTTGTCGGCTCGTGTACTATGTTATCTTTTTTGATTGGTTGTGACTCCTCGGGAGGACAATGATTACTACATATATAAATGTGACGTTCTGAGGTAACGTCTTGTCTTTGCAAGCTTCCATATTGTGTTTAATTTTGGGTTAACTATATCTAACAGATATGTATACTAGGGTCCAGCTCGGGCACTAGTCACGGCCTACGGGGTTGGGTCGTGACAGTTGGATTGTTTTTGGGTCTTCGTGGGGAATCTTTAGCTGAAGTTATAACAAATTTGGAGGAGTTTCTCTTGGAAATTTGGATTAAAATCGTGGTTGTAACAAGAACAACATGAAGCTGATGAAGAACACCAAGAACAATTATTCATTTCAGAATTTTCAATGTGTCTTTTTTTGTTCTTTTTTCTTTTTATTAATAATGTGTCTTTTTCTGATTTGGTGTAAATCAAGTTTTTTTCCTTTTCTTTTTGAGATTATTACTTTTAGTTTGTTATTAAATATTTTTAAATAGTTTTTTTAATTAAAAAAGACACATGTCCTTATTTTATACGTCATTTGCCACATCAGCAGTGAATGTATTGCACACACTTTATAAATTTGGTTGATTCAGCGAATAATATCTAAATGGCACAGTCACACCCTACCTCAGGTGTTTAAATGAAACAAAGTTTAGTTGAGGTGTTCAAGTGAAAGAACCGGACGACCACCGGTGTCTATCGATGTGTTTGGCCTTAAATTTGCATATTTAAGTTGTTTTTATCTCTTTTTTATGATTGTTTTTCTTAAATATCGTCCACGGATCGCGCAGATACTAATACTAACTATATCTAACGGTCTTATATTCCTTTGGATATGAAGGTATATATTAATAAAATAAGAGTTATTTTGTATCTTAGTTCTAGAAAAAGAAGATTTTTATGAAGAAAAAAACAATCTTATCGAAAAATTATTGCATAAGGGGGTTATCATTCCTATTCGAAATGTGAAGTGGATAAAGTGGGATTTACTTCAAATTATTTGTCATCTTAGAAGTTAAAGAAAATATTTATTATTTTTCCCCAATTTATCCTTCATAGTAATTATTTTTGAAGACTTACATACACTTCAATTATGAAAAGATAACACATAGATAAAATAATTATCAAATGAAGAGAATTATATATTAAGACATAAATAAATTTAAAATAGTCAAAATCCCTCCTACTTAAAATTTTACTCCCTCCATTCCAAAATAAGTGACTCTTTTAACTCATGCACACCCCTTAAGAAATTGCTCACTCTTAGAAAATTAGAAGTGTTTTTACCAAGTTACCCCTGATTATATTTTAAGTTAACATTGGGTATTGAGTAGTAGTTAATTAAAACTTTAGTTGGATGAACAATTAATGAGGGGGTATCATTAAACCTTCAACTAATAAAAATTTCAATTTTAAATCTAGATTATGATTGAAAATTTAATGGAGCTGTTAAATGTACGTTGCTGAAAAAATTAAATTAGCCATGCCCGAGCTGGATTAAATGAAACCACTGGCTGGATTGAACTTTTAATCCACTCCAATAAAATCATTAACTTAAACATTTAGTACAAATCTGCCTTGTCATGATTTTTAATAAAATTCCTATTCAATTTAGCTATCCATAATTCATCGCCAATAATTTGACAAATTAGCCAAAAATATAAAACAAAACTTCAGTAAGAAAATAAAATAAAATAATTAGAGAAAAGATAATTAAAAACGTGATAAAAGGAGAAGAGTTATCCTAGCATGATACCATGTATAATGTGAACACCATTTCATTTGACATAAAATATTGTGCTTATATAATTAAATGTCTAGAAAAAAAATGTAATTAATGAATCTTGATTAGTTAAACAAGGGCAATTTTGATAGAATCTGTCTAAAATATTCTTGAAATTAAAAAACGTCATTTATTTTAAAATAAAAAATCTAAAAGATAACTTATTTTGAAACGGAGGGAGTAATATTTTCTTAAGGGGCTTTTACTAGTAAAAAAGGAAACGGAGGAAATTAGCTTACGCGACAACCCACTAACCAAAAATTACTACCAAGATCATTTCCAACACAATCCTTTCCAAAAAAGTGTATATAAATAAATAAATTCATAAGGACAGTGATTTATTTGTACACCGACAATTACTATTTCCCTCGCAAGCACACTGCGCCACTGTCGACTCTACTTTTTCTCGACTCTCTACTTTATTGAATTAGAACATAAGATATTTTATCTTAAAATAAGCCTAAAAAAAAATAAGTTAGGCCATTCGATTTCATTTAAAAAAACGAGTTTATAAGTGAAAAAATAAGTTAGGCCTACTACTTTTTTAAACCCATCCAAACAGGTTCAAAGTATCATTTTTTTTAGTTGCATTTTCTACTTGAATTATCATCAACTATTTATCAAACATACATGGATATTAATGAGTCGGCTATCATGTGGACGAAGTTTATGGGCAAATTAAGCTGTCACACATCTTTTGACGATTCTATTCAAAAACTTAGTCTAATCAGTTTCGAGATATGTTTCGCTCCTCTGTCCCAATTTATGCGATACACTTTTTTTTTTAGTCTGTCCCAAAAAGAATAAGATATTTTTATATTTAAAAATAATTTAATTTAAAATTTTCCCTTTTATAGTGACACAAATATCTGGGACTTGTTTTCGACCGCAAATTTTAATTATTTTTTTTTATTATTTTCTTAAATTTGTGCCTAATTAAATTATATCACATAAATTAAGACGGAGAAAGTAATAAATAGTTAGTTATAGGTTAAGCAGAATTACAAAAAAGTGATGTTCAAACCTAGGCCAAAAAGGAGGAAAAACATTCAACATAACCAAAAGCCAAACAAATGCATTCACACCCCTGGAGCAGAGAAGAAGAAGAAGAAGATGGAAGACATTGCTCAGGTAGCAGGTGTAAACGCTCTAGGACTCATCAACTTAATCATTACTTCAGCCAAACACGCCGCTACACATAAAAGGAACTGCGAGCAGTTAGCAGTGCACGTGAGACTGATCGGAAACTTGTTAGAGAAGCTAAAGTCGACTGACCTGATGAAGCTGTCGGCTACAGCAGAGCCACTTGAAGGGTTAGATGAGGCTCTACAGAATGCTTTGGAGTTGGTTGATAGTTGCAAAGAAAAGAGCTGCTTTTACATGCTTGCCATGGGATGGAGTGTTGTTTATCAGTTTCGTCGGGTTCAGAATGAGATTGATCGGTACCTGAAGCTGGTTCCCTTGATTGCGATTGTCCATGAGTTTCGAATGCAGGTACTTTCTCTTCTTTGTTAACTTGTCAAAATGGTGAGTCTTTGAGCAATGTCTAGTTAGGTCAGTTACCTGTTTGCCAATAACAACCTGTCAGCCATAAATGCTTATTTTTTTGAAAACGTGCTTGTTTTAGAAAATTGAGCCAAGTTTTTTTTTTTTTTTTGTGTGGGGCGGGGGGGGGGGGGGGGGGGGGGGGGGGGGTTGGGAATAAATGTTTTTGACTAGTAGCCGAATCTGTTTTTCAGAGTTAAAAGAGGGTAGTTTTTCCCCGGAAGCACTTTTGTAATATTTGTAACCACAAAGTACTTCTGACATAAAGCACTTTTCAAAATAAACAGATTTTGGGAGCTTGGACAAACATGCTATATATCAGTCCTGACTTCAGTGTTTATGTCGTATGAGTATTTGCAGATAATAAAATTAGATTTTTGAATTTAAAGTGAAATATTGAGATATTAATTTGATACGTTGGCTCGCATGCAAGTTCACCTCCTTATAATGGAAGAATTGAGCTTACTGCTGGACTGGTTATTCAAAGCCAGCAATCGGCCATTGGATTTTATCCCCAACCAGAGGACGATTGCTTGGCTGTCACTGACATCATAGGCAGAGCTAGGATTTTGAGTTTACAGGTTCTAGATTCTTAAAAATGGAAGTTACTAGGTTCTTGATCAAATGTTCATACATATTAAGTGATTTTTTTAACATAAATATACGGTCTGCGCCAAAGCTACCGGGTTCTACCGAGCCGCAGTGAGCAAGCTAGCTCCGACTCTAGTCACTGTGGCGGATGAATTTGATGTTTCAGTTAAAGTAGTGGATTTTACTCATAAGTTTCAAGTGAAATTCATGTCCAAAACACAACATTAACTTTCACAAGCTTTTTCAACAACTCAGATACTCATCCGAACTCCTAGTTGATCCTTTGTGTGTTCTTGATTTACCTTAACGATAGCTTTTGGCCTACCTCAAGGTAAAAGCTTCAAAAGCCCACGGTGATCACAGAATCAAGAGGTGCGAGCAATTTTCAACTTATTAGCTTGTGAAATGCTTCTAAGCGTATCTAGATTCCCTAGGTTAGAAATTTCCTTCATGTTTATGCTTGAATCTAAACCTTAAATTACTTTATTTCCTTTTTCTCTTTTTTTTTTTTACATGTAATACATTATACATATGCTTACTGTCTTGGATGATGGTCTAATGCTTAAAATGAAACCAATAAGTTGTTCCTTTCAATGGTGTTGCTAAACGAATGTGTTTCTAAATTAATGCCCTCTCTGTTTCATTTTAACACTCTGATCAATTGGACACAATTTTAAGAAAAAAGAAGAAACCTTTTACACATAAGCTAAATGTACATAACTTACCATAAGTATTTATTGGTCTTTAATATGCTATGACAATTCTCGTAAGAATATGTCACTAAGGATAAATTATTGTGAAAGATATAAAAAGATGTCAATCCTTTACAGCAAATTAGAAAGAAAAGTGTTATACTCCATATAAGATGGAAGGGGGGCTGCCATATTTCCGCACTGGAAGTGCCTAGTAAGTTTCCAGTACTCCTAAGACAGATAAAACTCTTTATCGTTTATTTTGAGCTTCCAAGCTGGCTAACATTGCAAATTAAAGTTTCTAGAATTCCATTTCTGTTCATCAGTCAGTCTAAAATCTGTTGTATCTTGATGTGGCAGATACTTTGGCAATATTTTGAAGAGATAATCTTTCAAGTTTACGCCTCTTAGTAATCTTAATTACCTTTTTGCACAAGTAATTTTACTTTCTAGGAATTCCTGTATGATCTTCCAAGACATTCTTCTAGAGGTTTTTAGCCAGTTTAATCCAATTTCTATTTCGGACTATTATGCTTGTGCACTAACTCCATTTGAACATTGTTCCGGAGCACTTCATATAAGTCAGCAATTTCATGAACTTCTCTTCAGATGTCAAAAACATCTTTGTAATAATGTTACAGAATGTGCACGAAAGATTGGAAGCCATAGAAGGTGATGATCGCGAATACACCCTAGACGAAGAGGATGTTGAGGCCCAAAGAGCAGTACTGAAACCTGATCGATCAAAGAAAGATGCAAATGTATTAGAGAAGTCACTATCTAGACAATATCCTGATTTGAGATTCCACGAGGCTCTCAAGGAGGAAAAGGAGAAGTTACATCTTGAGCTACATCAGTCACAAGCAAACAATGACCCCAAACAGTGTAGAATTATTGAGCATCTTATTGACGTGACACAAAATGTCGTTAGTGTGCCAGCTGAAAAGTTTCTTGCTCTCAACGCGCAACCTTACATAGGAACTGGGTAAAGTTTTATGTACCACTGAGGACTCGGAACTATTCTAGCATGTTCAGTTTATTGAAGAATTAGTTTCATGGCACAGGTGGGTATCAACTGCAAAAGTTGGCCAGGTGGAGATGGTGAATGCCTCACAGGATGAACATCAAGAAAAATCAAAGTGGCAAACTGACCTCTTTGACTGTTGCAATGAACCTTGTTTAAGTGAGTTCATGGAACCTCTAAGTCTTATAAATTCCTGTATCCATAGGGAGTTTATCCTTTTCTGTGGTTATACGTGCTTATCAATCATATGGTAGCGATTCGTACTACTGGAAAAGGTCAGCTATATCGACCACGTGATTTTTCGTTTCATTTTGTCCATAGGTTAACATAACTTAATTAGGTTCAACATAACTTAATTAGGTTCCACTCTGTCTCAAAGATATTGTTGATCATGAAACCTTATCATGAATATCAATATCAGATAATTGCTGTTGTACTCCTGCAACTAAATTCAAGTACCTGTCTTCTCATTCTCTTCAAACAGGTTTGAAAGCATGCATCTACCCATGTGGCATATTTTCAAGAATTGCAAGTTTGGTGTCACTTGGGACAATAAGTAAGTGTTACACATTTTATACTAATTTCATCTAAGACCAAGTTCAATATGGATATCCAAGTGATCTCTTGATTTTTATTGTTCACGGGTACTCCTAGGGGGACTTCATCTTTTATTTCTCAACACTCCTGAAATAATGACAGTTTCTTTTGGGGGGTAGAGAGTGGGTGTGGTACTTGTAAGCGGTAAATAATTACTCTGAAATTTTTCCTTTGAGGACTATTTAAATTAACGTTAGGGACAAAACTGGCATTTAGCACAGACTGATGGTGACCTGCCTTGGTACTCTATTTATCTATCTTCTTGTTTATCGACATGTAAATGGTGCCTTCATCGGAAATACTGATCACAAACACTTATGCTTCTATTATTCGTGCAGCTCGTGAACATGCATTGAATGATCTGATGACATACTCCTTATTCTGTGGTTGTTGCTGTTATACTTGTTGTGTGAGAAGAAGGCTGAGACGGCTTTTCACTATTGAGGTATTTATGTATTGGTATTTCACATTTTTGAAGATTACATGTCATTTGAATTTGGTAGCAAAAACTCTAACAGTAGCATGACAGGAAGTGCTTTGAAGTTGAATTGAAATATAGCAAGAAAATGTTGTACTTATTATTGAACTAATAGCATCCTACTTGAGGTAGAAAAAAGTTGTGATTTTGTCTGTTTAAGGCATTTTGCTTCAGAGTGCGGGGCAAAGAAATAAGTACATGAGCTGTTGATTGATAACAATGTCATTTGTTCTGTTTGCAGGGAGGCTCATGTGATGATTTCTTTACTCATCTTTTCTGTTGCTGTTGTGCTATGATCCAAGAGTGGCATGAACTCGAACTGAGAGACTTTGAAGGTGTGCTATATCAGTACTTTTACCTTGTGAACCTGGAAATGAAAATTCTCCTTTCACTTGCTAATAGTTATCCAATAGAGTGAAACATTAGTCATAACAGTACAGTGAGAAAGAACGGACAAGATCAGAAAAACACACGTCAAAGGTGTATGACAAAATATTATGATGTTTTTCTTCTCTCCTCTTTTGGGATTCCATGGCAGGAAATAGCTGGATAGAGATTATGCGTGTCTTTACTTCCAACTTTCGGAATAGTTTCCACTAAGTCAGATAGCAAATGTACATGTATAGTTTACTAAATATCATAGTAAATTCTCTTATCAGTACTTCATTTATCCTCTCTAGGTGTAACATTATTATTCCATGAAAATCTGGAGAGTTAAATTTTGTGCAGGTTGTCAAGGAAGGAAAATGATTCCACCCCCGTACCAGTATATGCAGCCTTGAACTCTTCGAGCATTCCACCAAAGGTCAAACTTTGCAATCTTCTATATGCACATGGACATCCTAATTTTTTCTTTTGTACAGATGGTGATACGCCATTATGGAAATCTTAATACAGATGTAAATATCAATAGATAGAGCTTTATGAATTGTATACATAAAGTTTTTGTAGATATAAGCTGCAACCTTTGTTATTATGGCTAGATTAAGTAGACATGAGTCCTGCGAAGATCTAAGGATCTAGTAGAAATTTATGCAGGCAGTTTTATCAGGTCCAAGATGCAAGGGGGACAAGTTGGCTTGTACCTTAATGAGAGTAGTCTTAGTTAAGACAATTTAAGCTCCCATTTGTTTCTTCCATTAATTAAGATGGAATGATATCTATATTTTTGACAACCAAATTGTCAATTCTTAAAGTACTGGACGACCTAGATTTGGATAAAATTTAAGAGCACAAAATCAAGTGTAATTACACTAATTAGAGCAAATAAATTTAAGTTTTCCTGTTCGTTTTTCTTTGTAGTGGTGGTGATGTGGAAGAAAGCATGTAATGGGATTAAGAAAGAGGACGAAAACTTGTCCAACTTTATCACACTTATTGTATGTCACCACCCAAGACTAGAGCAATTATTTGCACCTAAAGCTTAAGATCTTTTAATCAAAAAATTGAAGTTTAACTGGGAGCTGTTAGAAGTTAGACGAAGAGAATGGGAAGGAAAGGCTTGAGGCGTGATAAAGAGTAATTGTCTGTCTATGGGGTTAGAAGACGACACTCCTTTGAAATACAAGAAGCCTATTATCATTTGAATTAAAAGTGACCGATAAGCAGTTGCCTTCGGTTTTAGAAAGGTTGCGTTCTTTTTGCAAAACAAACATGTTGTGTTACCCCAAAGTAATTGTTTAAATAATTACTCCAATATTACAAACTATATAACAAGAGCAAACTTCAGATTTCTTATTCGAATTTCTTCTTGACCTTGCAAAGACATGAAACTCAATTTAAAAGTAATATTATTGTAGATCAGTATGTGAATTCCGTGGGTTTGTTATTTTTATTTGTATTTGAACTTACCATGGATGAAGCTACTTGCAGAGTTGCTGTATTGATGCACTGCCTCCTTTTCTTGCTAAGGCATATGAAATTTGTTTACATACTGATTTGCACTTTGCAGTGTATATTATTTCAAAATCGAGCATTGGGGGTGGGGGGGGGGTGTGGGGCGTGGGGGTGGGGGGTAGGGGTTTGCAAACGTTAGATGTTTTAAATTTCATGACCCATGGGCGTAAGTTTCAAACTTTAGCCCCAAAGTCACTGCTTCAGACTTTCGGACCAAATTAAGTTTGAAAACTTCTGCCTATAGGTTTAAAGTTTGAAGTTGATCAAGCTTAAATTGCTTAATGCGAAGGTCTAAAGTTCGAACTGTCATTCCAACTATGAAATTTGATTATGTTGTAGCTAAAATTTAAATACTTTATAAATTCAACTATGTTTTAAATAGTGGTCCTTGAAGAGGTAATTTCTGCACTTCGTCCACCCAACAAGAGCATGACACTCATCGCAAAGAGCCCAAGTGGCCGAGATCATCATGTACACAACTCACAAGCATGCAACAAGGCTCCAGGTATAGAAGCCGAAGGCTTCATCCTAACAAAATAAGCCTCATTGCCAGGTGACGTAAGGAAACAGAACCCAAATACATATTCCCTTTATTTCAATTTGTTTCTTACTCCGTAGTTTGTTTGGGCACGAAACTTAAGAAAATAAAATAGATTTTTGAATCATGTGGTCTTAAACTAAAGATATATTTAATGTATCATTTTTCAAAAGAAAAAAAAAATAATGTATCAAAATGCTCTTTAATCTTGCGGTATTAAACATGTCATGTGAGATGTTGAAATTAAAGAGTTACAAAATTAGAAAGATGTATTTTTAAAACAGATTAAAAAAGAAAGTAAGATAAACAAATTGAAACGAAAGGAGTAAGTATCCAACTCATATTGTGTCATAAGTTTCTACGAATATCATGGGGTGCAACCCAAAAATATAACCAAAAGAGAGTATATATCTGACTACCACGGAAAGAAGTGTGGATCGCTTACTGCTACATGGTAAGAATCGGATGCAGGCTATTCTGATCAGCACCTATACATGAGAATAAAAAGGTAAATGTGACTTAATTGACCCAATATTAGTATCGTTGCCCATCTCTAAAAGTTGAGGCAAGACTTTGTAAAACTCGTAAGCAAAATGTGTAACGTGTTTCATGGGATCATAAATTCATAATGCATCAGTTTACTTTGGTCGTGAGCACACAAAATGAATTAATGATATGATTTATCAATTTTCTTTAGAATAAAAAACATTCCATGTGCTGGGACATGACATAGTTAACAACGATTGGTGCTTTTGAGTTGTTGTTCCAAGAAAACAAACAAGATCCATACTCGGACAGAACAAAACAGAACGCAACAAGCAAAATGGCTTTTAATATGTTAAGGTTCTAAAAGGTTAGCAGCTAACTCTTTTATATGCTTCAAGAGCATAAAAAAAATAAAAACAAAAAAGTTTCGATCTGACTGCTCTTGGTTACACTTATATCCATTTCCCTCAAGTGAAGCATAAGATTTCTTTATTGGATAAAACATATTTATCTGATTATAAAAGTCTGACAATATTTTCTCTCTCTATTTTCCTCCATCAACATGATATTATTAGGAAGAAGACGAATGCTCCACACACCGCAGAAACATGGATTAGGAACAGGACAGTGCTCCATACTCCACACAAACAACCACATGAGTATTAAACTGCACAAATAATTTTTTAATGAAATATCTCCGTCAAACGTAACTCCAATATACAAACATGAAATTTCTTTTACTATATAGTCTTGCAAGATTACTGAGTTCTAAATTAATAATTTATATATATTTAATAAAAAAATTAATTCAAGTACAAATTTTGAAGACAAGCTACTGAGTTCGGCCGAATCTATAACCAAAGTACTAGCTCGAGGGCAACAACTGGTAGAACCTTTTTTTTCTTCTTCAAATGCATGTATCAATGAAGTTTTACAAAAGCTCATACAAGAATTTCCTTTTTTCCCTTTAATAAAAGTCCTGTAAAATTGAACTTTTATACTGGCGTACGTTAAGAAAATTGAAGCCCTTTATTTGAGAAAAAAAGGCTTGTAGAAATTGACTGCCCAATTGGGAATTAAAGGAAGTCGTGTCGCTGGAGCAATGGCTTCAAAAAGAGAAATATCACTGATATAATATTTGTTCACATGAATCGGTGGTTGTTTATATCTTTACGATTTTACCCCTGACTAAAATCACATGAAAAAGGAACCAAACCGATCAGCCAATAGGCTTCATGAGAGAAATGAAATCACCTCCCTCTTCCTCTCCCTCTTCTCTTCTCAGAAAATCTCGTCTTTCTCCTTTCCTATTCACTTTATTAGCCTTCATCATTTTTGTTGTTATTATTTACAGTGAAGTCTTCAGCTTCACTTTTAGCCAACGTCACCCCAAACTCTCTGGCTCTAATTACAATTCCATCTCAAGAATCAGTGAGTAATACAAACTCTCTTTCACACATCTTTTCCTTTTAATATTTTTGGCTTAGAAGATTTCTCATTGTAATAATGAATTTAACTTCTTAGTCTTGTAAAAGATTTTCTTATTCTCATGTGTTACTTTATTTTTCATCAGATTACTAGTTTTACTTATTTCCAACAACTTTTTAAATACTTTATTCGCCTCAAATTATCTGTTGTCGTGATTTTTAAATATAAATGTCTCAGATAATTTATCGTTTTAGAAATTTAAGACAATGATAGTTATGTTTTTTCATTTTATTATTCTTAAAGACTATAAATAACTTAACATATATATGATAAAGATTCAATGAATATAGAATATATCTTAAGACATAGTGAATAAATAAGGTTATAGTAGTCAAAAGCTCTTCTTAATTACTTAATATTTTCTCAAAAGAAGTGTAAAAGAACATGACAGATAATATATGTGGACACAATATATATAATAGTTAAATTTTTTGTATTAATATGTGTGCACGGTTGACTGTGCTTTGAATTGTGGTGGTAGAGAAGAAGGAGAAGTTGCCATTTGCTATTGAAGAGAGAGGAGAAGGGTGTGACGTGTTAAGCGGAAAGTGGGTTTGGGACAAGAGCGGGGCGTTATACGAGGAGTTTGAGTGTCCTTACATACAACCTCAGTTAACATGCCAACAACATGGTCGACCAGACAAAGATTATTTACACTGGAGATGGCAACCTCATTCTTGCTCTCTTCCAAGGTAACCCAATTTGTGCCAGTCAATTCCTTATTTTTGAGCAAATTAATAAAATTTCCTCTAACCTAGTCCGCTTAATTTAGTTTAGCACTGTAACTTTACGAGCGTTTATTTACCTTCTATTCTAGTTCAAAGTGAAATTATTACTCTTAAAGTTGCAGTTAAACTCATTAGGGGTCGTTTGGTAGGATGAATAGGATGAGATGGAATTATTAGTCCTATGGGATTGAAATTATCTCATGTTTGGTCCGTGGATAACTGCATTGGTGTCCCACCTAGTCCCATCTATATGGGATAAAAGGTGAGATAGTTATCCCATGTAGAGGGTGGGATAAGTTATCCCATCTTATCCCACTCAATCCCATCTATATGGAATAACTTAACCCTCCTACCAAACGACCCTTAGTATATTAAACTACAGAGAGAAAATGACAAAAATGGTCCCTTAAAATTGTCAGTAGGTTCAAAATAGTACTTTAAGTATCACCTAAACAGTTTTGGTCCTTTAAGTTTATCAAAAGTGGACACTTTTAGTCTTTATCAGATATTTACGAAACTCAAATTGTTAAATTAATCGGAGTTGTGAAAAAATACAATTTAACTGGAAACACCGGAAAATTTCATCAAAAATCCAGAAACCACAACATAAAAATCTAAACCAGTCACAAAAAGATAGATGAAAAATAAAGAAATTACACCTCAAAAAGTTGCACCAAACTCTTGAAATAGACCAAAAATAGCATAAAGTATAAAAGTTGTACTTTCAAATGCGAGTTCTCGTTAAATATTTTATATTTTCACAATTTTGATTAAATTTAATAATTGAAGTTTGATAAATATTTAACGGATATTAAAAATGGTCACTTTTGAGTAAATTTAAAAAATTAAAATTGCTCAGGTGATACATAAGATACTATTTTAACCTACCATCGAAGATAAAGGACCATCTTTGTCATTTCCTCAAACTACTGATCCATGACAACATATCATACCTGGTAAGTAGAAGTGTGTGCAAGTCTATCCAAACACCAATAGCTATAAACAAAAAGTCACAGTATTAACTACTCCTATTAGTATTAAATTGGAGTCCTTTACATGTTTGTGCAATAAATTATTAGGATTCAACCTAAATTGTGCTAGTGGCTCGTAATATTGTTGACTACATTCTACTCTGTGTCAGTCTAATAACGTATAACGTATTTTATATTGTTTAGTTCAACCGCTCTATATGCAATTGCCAGAACGGTGTGACCATTGACTCATTGTCATTGTTATTCTCCCCGTTCACTTTTACTTATCCACTATTGATTTTTCATCCCCTTAAAAATTAATAATGAAGTATGTATTTTATCATAATACCATCTTAATTAGTGTATAGTTTCAATAGACTTGGAAATGATTTGAAAATGAGTAATTAACGTAACAGGTAAACAAGAAAAATTTGTCTTTCTCATGATATGCTAAAGTTGACAAGTAAAAGTGATAATTTATTTTTAGTATGATGGACAAGTAAAAATGCAGCAGTATTTGTTGGACTTATTTCTACAACTACGAGGGCTGAGCGTTACTAATTTTGGTAACAATGGGCCTTTGATTTCTTGACATCTTTATTGTACAATTGGCAGTTTCAATGCAACATCAATGCTGGAAAACCTTCGAGGGAAGAGGATGTTATTCGTTGGCGATTCCTTGAACAGAGGACAATTTGTTTCCATGGTTTGCCTCCTCCATAGACTCATTCCTGAGAATGCCAAATCCATGGAAACTTTTGGTTCCCTCACCGTGTTCACTGCAAAGGTGTTTACAAATTACAAGCATGTAGAGCTTACATGCGTTACAATTATGTGTATACATTGATCTGATGATAGCTTGAATTCAATTAAAATCCTCCAGGATTACAATGCAACAATTGAGTATTACTGGGCTCCATTTCTGCTGGAATCAAATGCTGATGATGCAGTCATACATAGGATTACTGATAGGATTGTCCGTAAAGGTTCAATAAATAAGCATGGTAAATTTTGGAAAGGAGCTGACATAATTGTGTTCAACACTTATCTTTGGTGGATGACTGGCATGCCATTCAAGATTTTGTAATTTCTTGGACTCTCTTTTTCCTTTTAGGTGTCACGAAGAGATTGTATTGTGATAATAACTTACTTGCATTCGGTGTTGAATTGATACAGACAAAAAGGGTCTTTCAAGGATGAAGTGAAAGACATAGTGGAAGTGTCAACAGAGGATGCGTATCGCATGACAATGAAGAGTATGTTGAGATGGGTGAAGAAGAATATGGATCCAAAGAAAACCAGAATATTTTTCACTGGCATGTCACCCTCTCATTCCAAGTGAGTAAATATTACATACATAAACTACTCAGGTTCTACTCCCCCTTCCCCCAACCAAATAAAAGTACAAAAAGATAAAAAGGTTCCATCCCCTTATTGTCTGTTCTTTATTTGATTTTATTTTTTACGAAGACGAAAAGTATGCAGGATCAGATGATCATAAATTGACAGATCAAAGGGATTGAAAAAAAAGGGAGAAGACCTTGATCCTATTAGTTTTCCGTTTAGTCTAGCAAATTAAGCATATGTTGCAGTTATATATTACGTACATAATATTTGTAAAATTTGGATTGGCATTCTAGATTAAGATACATAAATCTTTGTCAATCGGGCAGGAGCATAGATTGGGGAGGTGAAGCTGATGGGAATTGTTACAATGAAACCATGATGATAGAGGATCCAAGTTACTGGGGATCAGATAGCAGCAAAAGCGTAATGCAAGTGATTGGAGAAGTATTTAGTAAATCAGAAGCGTCCGTAACGTTTCTCAACATAACACAGCTATCAAGTTACAGGAAAGATGCACACACATCAATTTACAAGAAGCAATGGAATCCATTGACAGCAAAGCAACTAGCAAATCCTGTTAGCTATGCTGATTGTACACATTGGTGTTTGCCTGGCCTTCAAGATACTTGGAATGAACTTTTATTCGCTAAGCTATTTTATCCTTGACGTTTGGATATATTTGTATTATGACAATTTTAACATGGTTGTGGAGGAGGATGAGAGCAATAATAGTGGTAGATCTATCCTAGACGCGAATGATTAATTCGACAAAATTCATTGTGTTTAGCTCGGATTATATGTATGTATGTGAGAAAAAAGTTAGTACATATATAAACAGCAGAACCCACAAATTCTAAATTTTGAATTCGCTACTCAGCAACGGGCAAGTAATTTTGGGATTTCTTCATTGTGGATACATCTTAGGAGAATGTGTTGGGAGTATCAAGGATAAGGTCTCTGTGTAAATGTTATGATCAGGGCAAATATAAAGAATTCACATTACTTATTTTTTACACTGAATGGGGACACTTATAAGACAATTTCACTTAGTTCCTTCTTCCTAAAACGAATTGTTCTTCCTAAAATGATTACTTTAAAGACAGAGAGAAAATTAATCTCCAACTAGTTAATTACAGATGCAACTAGAGTGAGTCATTATTTTATATGGGATAATTACATTTTGGGCCTCTCAAAAAAATAATAGGCAACAAATGTATACATTTTGTGTGTTAAATATAAATATACATATAATACACTTATTGTGTACATAAATATACATATAATATACATAATCAGTGTGTTTGTTTTGTATATTGTGGCAACCGGCCGTAATTAATTTCTGACGACGGGCTACAAATGAAAAAAGCCCTTATGATATTCCCCTAAATGATCAACCGATTCGTAGAATGCCATCTAGACATTTTGACCATGACATCTCCAAATACGAGAAATACTTCATGGGATTTTAAAGCAAAAGAGGTCCCATGGGGTATAATTTAAAGAGCCCGAGAGAAAATTGTGCAACTGATCACTCCCAGCAAGTTGAAGCAATCGAGCTATCTTCATAGACAGTAGTTGCAACTGATTGATAACTATTAGTCATATGACACATATTTGCACTTTGATCTCCAACACTGACGTCAAAACTGATCAAAATGGTGACTTTCTGAACCAAATCTGTGCCGACAGTGGAAGACAGAATCATGACAGGTTTAATTTTCAAGGAAGATGATGCGACAAGTTTGGAGACTGAAAAAAAAAATGCTTTAACCTGAATAATAGAAACTTCCTTGGCAAAAAAAAAAAAAAAAAAAAAAAAAAAGCTTAGGGATTTATTTTCATCTACCTAAACTCTAGCGCAGAGAGTTACCCGGATAAAATAATCAAGGCACTTGCAAGATGTAATTATAATATTGATAACGAAAAAAAGGAATATGCCAAAAGGTAAGATAGTTGATGGAGCAGTCTAGTGACAATTGCAGATTGCAAGCATTTTTTATCAGTCATCACTGTGAATGGTCCAATGTCTTTATTTTATCTGATTGACCAATAGTTGAGAAGTTGTGCACCGAATGTTGAAAGCAACTTTCAATGAATTTTTGTGTAATTTGACACTAACATTCCATATAAACGAGACAATTATCAAGTTATCAAAAAACCGCCAATTTTTGCGCTTTTATACAACTGACAACAACACTTGTTTTCTCTTCAAAGAATTGTTTTCTTTTGTATACATCCTATGGAATTAGAGCAATTTCAACCAAAGTTTGATGTACTAATTGTTCCTACGGAATCTGACCAATTCCAACCATTGTTCTATAGTTTTTGGGTGTCAATGAGATCTTTTCAATTATTGGACCTAGAAAACTGGATCTCATCTCAATCTGCAGCTTAGGGTTGATAGAGATAAATTTTGGTAGAGAAGCTCTACCTCCGTTAAGATTTTAATAGAATGTTTGGGGATTGACAAAAAGTGAACCACTTACGCAAACATAATGGATTATTAGTGCATAAGTAAAAGAACATGAACGTTTTTAAGTCCAAACCCAAATATAATAGACTATTTTGATCATTTTCTCCTCTATTCGTATGTGCTCTGTTTCAGACACTTCTTTCCAAAAGGGGATTTCCGCAAGAGCAAAGGTAAATGGAGTGGGGGGTGGGATTCAGCTTACTGTGGCTTTATGTGATACTTTTCGCTTTCGAGAGTCAATTTGACTAAATTTCAAAGTTAAAGTGGATTAGATTAATTAAATATTTTAAGACTAAAATTTAGATATTTAAAAACTACATAAAAAGTACTACAAATTACTATTTTTCTCATATCAATTAGGTGAAAACATGCATCTTAAAATATTGGTCAAAATTAATGCAGTTTGAATCTAGAAAAACGGAAAGTATCACATAAATTAGGACAGGGGGAGTATTATACTGTCTTGTACTATATTATTATGTTATATAAATATGTAATTAATTCTATATTTTGATGTGGTTTAATATTATCTTAAAATAGACTTTTGAGGTGGCATTAAAAAGAAATTATAATCCCAGTGGGCAGTGGATAACATATAAAGTCATTGAATTTTAATTTGGAGAATGATGTTATGCTAAAGAAAAAGACAACAACGAGTTATAATCATAAATTGACAAAATAGACTTATAATATGACGACAAAACAGAAACGAGACAGAGTTTAATAAAACTAGAGAAAAAATTATGATCCCAGTGAGCAGTGGATAACATATAGAGTCATGTAATTTTAATTTGGAGAATGATGTTATGCTAAAGAAAAAGACAACAACGAGTTATAATCATAAATTGACCAAATAGACTTATAATATGACAACAAAACAGAAACGAGATAGAGTTTAATAAAACTAGAGTAAAAAATAAGATATGATTCTCAAATAGTAAGGGCATAACGAAGATAATGATGTGATTATACAAAATCAATTGTTACATATGAAAAAAGAACCTTTTGATCGTTATGCAACAATAAAGTTAATAGTACAATATGTTGGTCTTTTGGGGCATTTAATATTCCAAGTTATAATATTGAAGTGCCATATTTGCTCTCATTGTAGTGGCCATAAAGAGGCAGAAAAATGATCTTTCATTTTCACACGTTTTGGTGCCATAAAATGGCCATTAATTTTGTTCTTCCCATTATATCATTAATCATATTAGTTAGAGGTGAAATGTGACAATAATTTCCCTTCTAACTCACGTAATCTTTAAGTCATAATTCTCTCATTATCTAGCAAAATTATTACCCCCACTCTCCCACTACTCATCCAATTCACTCTAAGGATGAATTTCTTCGCCTATAAATAGAAGTCACTCTTAACTTTTGGTGGGCGGAGAAAATTGTAGAGTGCATGAAAAAGTGAGTTAAAAGAGAAGTTTTATTTAGTTGAAAGAAGGCGTTCTTATGGTGGAGCTTTAGACTTTTCAACTAGTCCGGAGTTGTTTCACACGACGTTGAGGGGTTGTTGTATCATGGAGAGGACACGTCAGAGTTATACTGCTGGAGCTGAGAAGATTATGCTGCAGTGGGCTTGAATCTCCTAAAGAGTCCTTAAAGAGAGCGAGAAATCTGCGCCTCAGCCTGAATATTTATTTATTCATTTCTTGTTCATTTTAGTTTTCAACTATAATTTACTGCAATTTGTGGCATATTCACCAATAATTTTAAGGAGATTCATCTTTGTTACAGTTTGAAAAATCGCGGATATCAAGATAGGAGATGTCAACATCATTCTGCTTCGACATCGCAAGATCTCTTTCAGAGATGGAAGGGTAAAGTACTTTTTTTTTCTACTTGCTTAAGTCAAGCGGAGGAAAGATTAAAAAAAAAAAAATTACCTTATAATTTTATGAATAAGGTGATACTACTTTTCAAGAGTATAAATTGTTATCTAAATTCTCAAAATAGTGGGGCTAAAGAAGTGAGAAAAATATTTATCATGAAAAGTGACTTCTGCATCTTTGAGAATGTCTTAAAAATGTGACAAGTGCATGCATTCGTCTTGGAATAACTCACATGTTATTTTTGCCTCAATGGTTGATCATTTGTTGATCTTTGGCTCTAATATTGGAGTTGTTAAATTAAACTAAAAATATGTGTAGCAGCCATGTTGACGTGAGAAATTTGAGTGAGACAAATATCATTCTTCGAATGAAAAATATAAAAACATGTGATAAAACTTTTCTTAACTAGTCGCATTATGTTGTGAAAATTGTGAAGTACAATTTTGTGGATTATACATGTGTTGCAATTCCTTTTGATTAAGTGTTTATTTATTTCCAATTCAAAGTGAAAAAATTGTGATAAATCAAAAAGGGGTATGCAAGCCTAAATATGATATATGTGACTGACTGCACTTGGTCTGATATTGAGTATGCAGTAGAAGTTCCTAGCAAGTACAAGCAAATCAGGTATATTTACTTGGTAAGAAAATTCGTTACTGGTTTTATTTAAAAAAAAAAAAAAACTTTCTGCTGCACTCAAAGATTTTTTTTATGTAGATGAGAAAACTTGGTGCAATGTGTTAGAAAAAAAATTAGTATTGCTAACTTTTTCCATGGAGGCTAAACCAATAGCTTTAGTTTCAACTAGTAAATAAGAGAAGTAGTGTATTTGCTTGCGCTTCGCGCGGTTGTAGAAAAAAATCTCTTACAAATCATAGATGTAACACGTTACTCTGAGTGTAACAACACTCTCTTTAAGAAAAAATATCCACGCTGGTGGTGGTATGAGCAATATCTTGTACTTCTTTTTCAAAAAGTTCTGATTAAAAAGAAAACAAAATGGGAAGTAATCAAAATTGCAAAAACAGAATTGTTGCAATAAAAATTTTCAGACTGAAAATATCAACTATTAAAACAGAATGGCGGCATTTAATTACAATCATAGCCATCACAAAAAAATAAAATACAAAATAAAAATTGACGACCAGCATTTCAATAGGGTGATACGATGAGATAAATCTGATTTTATATCACAATCAAACCACACACAAGTCTCACAAAGATATCACGCATAAATCAACTCTCGATCTTCACAAACTAATGAACATAAAAAATAAGAAAAAAAAAAAGTGATCCACCAATTCTAATACCACAACAAGATTTATGCATAAATGATAAAATCTACATTAGAGAAGATAATTTGAGAGAGGGAGCATCAGAAACTTCTCATATTTTTTTGTGTGTAATGAACACAAATTTACCGCGAGAACTTCAGGAAGTTAGAAATATACGAACAACATGTTAATGGAGAAGCTTCTTTTGACGTAATCAATAACACAATAGCCTTTTGAGTGATAAATCCTTATTTTCATGATTTGTTCGGTGCTTGACTTTTATGCTTAATGATAACTTTGTCCTGCAAAATATAAAATCATAACTCAAATTTGTAGTTCACACTTTATAGACAATCATGTCTTTCACTCGATTCTTTCTGGAATGCGTATATAAAAAAGCAATATTAGTTGAAGTTAGGTTTCTTGTGACATCCAGTTCAAAAGCTCAACAGCAATTGATCGGAGTGTGTCTAAGACACAACAATTTTTTATTTTTATTTTTTAAATTTCATTGACCAAGTTGATAGACAGAACTCATTTAAGTACAGCCAAGTGCTGAAATTATCCGAAAGAATAAAACAACTACTAATATACGTAGAAATCCTGTTACAAGCACCCTATCTCATGTGAACTATTGATAGACATGCTTACCTCAGAAAGAGAGCTCCATTTGTGAGTGGTTACATAAAGTCCTGCTAATCTATTATGCTAATAGTAGTCCATTAAGGTGAGGAAATTAGAACACCAAATTAGGCAACCAAAAGCTTCAAGAAGATAATCCAAATCCTTAACTTGCTATATTTCTACTCTTTAATTACCAGCAATTAGTGTTAAGTAATGGATGTAACTGTTAGGGGATAATTAAGGCTTGAAAACTACGTCTTTTCCTTCTCATTTTGATGAGCTCTTACTTCTTACTACCTTCAATCCTTACGAAGAAATCAAATGAGACAGTGAAAAGAAGAGGAAAAGATGAACACTTAATAAAGAGAATTTAAAGTGGAATAGTAATTATTGAGATGAATGTGCAATAAAAAAATTAAAGTGGAGTAGTAATTGTTAAGTCATTCATCGCTACAATTAACACATATAGATAGAAGAAAAAGAAAAACAGGTAAAAAATAAGGAAAAAATTCAAAAAATAGATAAATAGGAATGCTAGCCATAGAGAGGTGCCACATCACCTTGTCTATGCCTAGCTTTATATTATATATAGATTGATTGAGAAATTTATTCATTATGATAGCACTATTAGTATTGGTAGAGTTCAATACCGTTATCACAACGGTAAATTCAGACCCATGAGGAGAAAATATAATACTGCGAGATTATTGGTGAAAAGTGGAATATCATAAATATTGATTGAGTAAACTTATGATAATCTTGCAGATTTATAGACAAAGGTCTTTGCAAGAGAAAGGGTCTGGAGCACATCATGGGGGATGAGATTGAAGCCTATAAATTCATGAGGCATATATGAGAAAACCCAACTTGGGTACTAGAGTTCCTATTACCAGGTTCAATGGGAAAAATGAATCATATAATGACTTGTTGAGAAATGCACTAATATTTTTTTTATTCCCTCTTTCTGGTGTGTGAGTGCATTATTCTGTAGAGGTTGAGTCTATGAACTCTTAATGAAATTTTGTAGCTCGTGTGAGTGGGTGTTAAAGTGACAGAAGCACCTTGATAGATTTCACCTATGTGAGTGTGGGAGTAGATCGCTTCCTCTGAGAATTTGGCTTGTTCTCAAAAGCACTCATGAAAATCAGGATAGCACAAGGCTGTAATGTGCTGGCTAATAAAGCTTATGTCAACACCTTGATTATTATGTGTAAATAGTGATACTTTAATTCCCTTAAGCATTCATAGTTTAATGCGGAGCACATTACTGATTCTGGAGTAGAGATCGTTGTTTTACTAAGTGGAGGTTCAAAGTAGAGCACACCTTCATTATGCATAATAGTCTACTTTCAATTAAGTTGGTGACAACTCTCTTATTTTAATATTAAAATGAGTGGGGAATTGTTGGTCTTTTGGGGCATTTTAATATTCCAAGTTATAATATAGAAGTGCCCTATTTGCCATAAAGAGGCAGAAAAATGGTCTTCCATATTAACACATTGTGGTGCCATAAAATGGCCATTCCTTTTGTTCTTCCCATTATCTCATTAATCATATTAGTTAGCGGTGAAATGTGACAATAATTTTCCTTGTAACTCATGTAAATCTAAGAATGAATTTCTTCACCTATAAATAGATGTCATCCTTAGCTTTTAGTGGGTGGAGAAAATTATAGAGTTCATGAAAAAGTGAGTTAAAAGAGAGTTTTATTTAGTTGAAGGAAGGTGTTCTTATGGTGGAGCTTTGTACTTTCAACTAGTTCGGTATTGTTTGAGTCACACGACGTTGACCGGCTGTTGTATCCTAGAGGGGACAAGTCAGAGTTATACTGCTGGACCGGTGAAGATTATGCCGCAGTGGGCTTGAATATCCTTAAAGAGTCCTTAAAGACAGCGAGATATCCACGCCTCAGCCTAAATATTTATTTATTCATTTCTTCTTCATTTTATTTTTCAACTGTATTTACTGTAATTTGTGGTATATTCACCAACACAATAAAATTTAAAAAAACATTAATAAAAGAAACATCATATTTTAAAGAACAATACACTCCCTCCGTCCTAAAAAGATTAAAAATAAAGAAAGACTTTTGAAATGTATGGTCCAAAACAAACCCTAGATGTATCTGTGGCTGTAAATCATCTCATAAAGTTAAATTATTTTCTAAATATAGAAAGGTGTTAATCTTTTTGGCACAAACTAATAAGAAAAGTAGGACAATCTTTTTGGGACAGTGGGAGAGTAATACAATAAGTAACAGATATCCAAACAAACAGCATAGGCATGTATGTTGTTGCTTTAGACGTTCTGCTATAGGTAAATTAGTGTTCCAAAACAGTTAAGTGATTGGTGAATTAGCTAGTGCTCCCGAATATTTTATGTGGAAATCGACAAATAGCCATTTTTGAACCGTTAATTAAATTTTAGCCAATTACCTTTGAAAACTAATTAAACTTTACTCATTTTTTGATGTGAAAGCATTATGTGGATGATCATACTCCTTTACTAAAATACGAGAACCTTTAAAATTTTGGCATAACTCAAATACATGGGTTCCCTGAAAATGTTTGTAGAATTAGAACTATCATGGCTGAAACTCCCGGAATTTGAAATATGTTATTTAAACTCAAGAAATAGTTCACAGAGTTTTAGCTTTGGCTTAATGCATATTAGCCCTCTGAACTTGTCCCATTTTTTCATTTTGATACCTTAACTAAGTGTTGTTCCTATTGAATCTCTGAACTCGTCCTCAAGTATGTCTATCAAATACAATCTGACTTACATAGTATTCTATCTTCAATGAAACAACATACTAATATATGTTCTAATTTAATTATGCCATTTTTTAGCAAAGATTAGCAACAATTGAGAGGGGAAAAAAGAGTAAGCTCTTAATTAAGCTGGTCGTGGAAGAGTAGAAACCGACACACCCATTACCTAAAGAATAGCTTACCACACGTCTAAAATATTACTTCACCTTCATTACCACAATTATATTTTTGCTTCTAATAAAAATCAGATTTAGAGGGTTTGATAGACACACTTAAGGACGAGTTCAGGGGTTCAATAGGAACAACACTTAGTTGAGGTGCCAAAATGGAAAAAAGAAACAAATTTAGGGGGCTGGATATGCATTAAGACTTTAACTTTTATCAAGATTTCAAACTTTAGGAATATTTCATGGAATCCGAGTTCATTTTTATAAGTTCGAACTCCCAATTTTTACTAGACTCCATGAGGGAATCCTAGAGGTTCAATTGTAGACGTATGAACTCCAGGATACAATACTATTTTTTAAAAAAAAAAAAAAAATATTGTCATTACATTAGGCATGGTGCCTTTGTTGTTGGGGTCTGGCTAGACTCCTTATGCATTCATCAATTTGCAAATTACAAAGAGAAGAGGGGGATATTGGACCTTACCTTCAAGAAAATCACCCTGTTCTGTCCAAAAGTTTAAGAATATAAGGTAATTAACACTTGTATTTTGATCATTACGGGTTTTCATCAATAAAGATATGTGGTGAAAATCAGTTCCCACTAACTGTTTAATGAAATTGTGCTAAAATCATGAGACTACTAACATTGACAAGAATTGCGGTGGATGTTCCGTTCTTCGATTCGATTCAGTTATTCAGAATTTCGGTTCAATTCTTCAGAATTTCGGTTCGATCTTCGATTTTTAGCTCTTCACTGGTGTATACCAAATACCGAATTGAAATAACTTCGTTTCAGTTATTTTTCTAATTCGGATCGATCTCTTGATTTAATTCGTAGATATGCAGTGAACTTTGCGATAGATCTGATCAAGGACGGAATTCCCAAAGGTACCCACGACAACCTTTGATGAATATAGTTCGTGTCCACGAACTTGTGCTTCAGTTGTTGGAGTTGGGGAGCGGTTCGTGCCCACGAAAAAATTCGGGGAATGAGGCAACACCTCATTTTCTTCAGCCATTTTGTCTTCTTCAAGTTCGCGGCCATAAGTATAGTTCGTAGCCGCGAACTCTAATTACAACTTCTTCTCTAGTTCGTCCTTCAAATTCCAATCTTAAATATCAACTCCAATCTTCTTCAATTTGCTCCTTTCCATCAATAATCATCTTTGCATGCTCTTTTACCTAAAATTATGGGTATCAAATTTGGCCCATAAGGTGATGGCCCGCCTAACCCGCCCAAAATTCTATGGGTTGGGTTCAATATAATTTCATATTGAGAGCTGATTTTAGCCCAACCCAATATATCCCATTTTAAAGTGATCTCTAACTTAGCCCAATACTAACTCAATTCTAGCCTGTTTATAAGATTTACTTAAATTTGAGTTTATTGCTTGAGTTTTGCTTTATTTTTTGTTATGTATACACTTTTCTTGTATCATGTATCTTATAAGTTTGTGATATGTTTAATATTAAGGGAAATATTTTTCACGAAAAATGTTTTTCTCGAAAAAATTTACCACGAAAAATGTTTTCCTCAAAAATATTTTTCACAAAAAATCCATGAAGGAGAAATATTTTTCGTAAAAAATGTATTTCTAGAAAATATATATATTTTCCGTGAAAATATTTTTCTAGAAAATAGACCCTTCAAAAAAGATTGGTCAAGTTAGGCGGTCAAATCTTTATTTTTAGCCTATTTAAATTTCAACTCATTTCAAAATTTCATAATTTTTGGGCCAATGTTAGCCCAACTCATTTATTACCTCAGTCCATTTTGATTGGACTAATTTCAGCCCAACCCGCCCATTTGACGCCCCTACCTAAAAGCCAACAAAACAAGTTAGTTTAAGTAAATAAGCGTAAAGCACAAGAAAATGCATGAATAAGTTGGTGATTTACCAACTTATTGATATACTTGGACGCAGCACGCAAACTGGTGCAATTGGGATATCCTCACCCGCCTTGAAATCTGGCTGTCATTTTCTAAGCCACATCTATAACCCCTCAATTTCTATTACCCTTTTTATTATACAATGTTGAAATCGTCTTCATTAGTGAAATCAAGAAATATATTGTAGTTGGCGTATACTTCAATTTTGGCTGAGCCCTTGATCGAAAACAGTTCTTTGAAAGCCCACTTGATTATTTCAATCTGTGGTCTTGTATTCGGAAATAGTCCTACAATTGTGAGTCTAGGTTCTTCAGCCATAATTCCATAGTAGTCTTTAATTTTAAAAATCTCATTGTGGGTTGTTTGTCGAGCTATCACTAATTCTCTAGCATGTCGTAAGTTGCTCGTCGGGTGGTTTGTTGTAGTTACTGTGGTAGCACACATAAGTCCGTTTCCCTGAAATTACTTTAATTTAATAGGTGAGCTCACCATAGTGAGAGGATCATTTTGATTATCGGCACACGCCGATTCGACTCTGTCCGACTAAGGCATAGCGTGATACAGACGCGCAGAATATGTTACTGTTGGTTGTAAGTTGTACCGAATAGAAATGGTACAGAGATAAAACTGTATCTGCTTACCTATATTGGTCACTGTTAAAAAATCTCTATTTTTACACCGATTTCCCACTTAAAAATATTCAATGGCATTTTCCACTGAATGTCAGTAGGTAAATAGCCCAGGTTTCAATGGGAGTTCCCACTATGCGTTTTCCTGAGCTGATTTGGTGAGAATAAGGTGAGAAAATCATATTTTATACCACAAATTTCCCACGAAATATCCGTGGAAAAACTTCTTTTTCTAGTAGTGAGTTCTGTAGTTTTACCTGCAGAATAAGTTTAAGCTATCCATGTAAATTGTAACATAAAAATAATTTAATTATGTAATATTTCATGTACATGTATGTAAGTTCTATACATTTAATTGATAGTGTGAAGAAAAAAAAAAAAAACTTTTTACCTTATCAATTTAACCATTTCAGTAAATAGACCAATTTTTGAAGATTGTGGATATTGCTAAAAGTGAACAACGCCACTATCATACATAAGAAGCAAAAAAATTGTAAATTTTACTCAAAGACATGAAATTTATTCTCCTAGTAGACTAGGACAATGTGATGAGTTACGAAAAGCTAGTTCATGAAGTCTGAAACTCTAGGAATGATTATTAAGTTTGAACTTATAAAGGTTCTAACTCAAAGAGAAACTCATGGAGTTTGAAATAGGTACCATGAGTGAAATAATAATAAAGTTGAAATAATGTAAAAATGATTATTTCACCATAGTACATCTTTAATTTGAACTCAAGGATAATGTAAAGAATATAACGGACAATTTAAATTGCAAATAGCATGCTTGCCAACTGTTAGTAACATAATTAGGCAAGAAGATTGAATTTTAAAAATAAAAATAAAAAATAGCCTCCTTGCCCACTTGCAAACCAACTTGCAGAGTTGCCATCTTCTTTTGCTTGCCCAACATGCAACATAATTCTGCAAATAGAGAAAAAGAAGTGGCGGAAAAACAAAAAACAAAAGGATTAAAAGTAAATAAAGCCGCAACTTGCCTTTTGTCTGAACGTCAAGTTGGTTAGAAAGAGTAGACGTTGATTCTTCTCATACAACGACTAGGTTTTTCTAAATGTAAAAATTCATGTTGTATTTATTTTCTCCAATCAATAATGCAGCAGTTCAGTTGTGCATGTGCTCATCCATCAGCTACTTACTGAAGATCCCCGATATATAAATTGATATCATAAAATAGATTTAAATTATAATACTAGTAGTAGTGAAACGATCTTTTACTAATACACTCGGTGCAAGGAATTTATATATTTAGAAAGTTAATAAATTTAAGGAAAGCGGTTCCAATCTCACCAGCATATTCAGTACGTGTTTAAAGACTAACTACTTTATTTTATCATAAAAAAATTGCAAACAGTACTATTTAATCTATAAACAACATTATTCCACGAAGGTCACAACTGGTGAGCCCTTTACAACTTTGTTAGGTTGGAAAAATTAATTAGACCATATGAAGATTAAATAATGGGCATTCGTGCCTTGTGGTACGTATTTAACAAATTAAGCCTGAGGTTATTAAATTATTCTTCAAGTTGTAGAGGTTTTCACAAAGGAGGATATGTAGCTCATACTACTAGTACACTACAATGTTATTTTGCTTATCCAGTACTGAATTACTGATTATGCAAAGCAAAACATATATATCATCTTATCTTTGACATTTTACGCATGATTTTTGCAAATTCTATTATAGAAATGTTTCAGCCGGTCAGTAAAGAAAGTGAAGAAGCTGAACTCCAAACCACACAAACCTTATCGATCATCAAAAGGAAAACATGATGTCCTCCGGACTACCTCTACTTAAGAGCCAATTCCTCAAATGGTCATTGAACTTATAGAGAAATCCTACAAAAGTAACTTTTAAATTTTTTTGGACAATAAGGTCATCAAACTATATCATTATTTCCAATAAAGTAAACCATTCCATTTTTAGACATAAAACCCTTAACCTATTTTTTAAATTAACAAATTCATTTGAATATTTCTACTTTATTTTCAGAATATGAAAAATATTAATTCAAACAAAAGTTTCAGAATATTGAAAAATTGTGTCTAAGTAACCAATAAAAGGATACGGTTGAATGATAGTAGAACTGAGCACCGATACTTAACTATAGATCTTTTAACTGACTGTAAATAATTTTCCTTGATATATAATATTTAAATTATCAAAAATAATATTTACTATTTTTATATTCTTGGAGATGAACTTCTAATATTGTAATTTTATTTAAGTTTTATAAATAAGTGAATTACAATTAATATAAAAATGTTTTATACGGCTAATTGTAAAATTGAACAAAAAATGTTTTATTAGTTTGATTGTAATATATTAAGTTTTAGAAAGCATATATACAGCTAATTACAAAAAGTGTTTTTATTTTTACAAAGTAGTTATCCAACAAAAAAAAAATTCCTTGAGAAAAATTATCCAAATATTCTACCAATAAAGCAATTTTATCCAAATTTTTACACGCATCGTGCATCTACATAACATTTCATGTGTCTTAATTATATCCAAGCATTTCCTCTCAATAAAATATTTAACTTCTGGATTTGAGCAATATAAAAAAAATCAAAATAGCTCTAAATAAGTTCATAACAAAGAAAGCCTTATAGCATACTTAAATGGTTATATTGTTTTATTCTTATAGCTACAAATATTACGTTTCTATTTTATTATTAAAATTTGAAAAATATTAATTTGAACAAGAATTTTAGAGTATCGAAAAATTGTGCCTAGGTAATAGATTTTATAATTTTTATATGGGTTAATGAGTCTTACGTCTAAAAATGGAATGGTTTACTTTATTGGAAACAATGACATAGTTTGATGACCTTATTGTCCAAAAATTTTCATAAATTACTTTTGTGAGATTTCTCTACAAGTTCAATGACCATTTGAGGAATTGACTCCTCTATTTAACCAAAAAATTCAAGTTATATTATACGAATTATGTGTAATTACTTTTTAATGACCTAATTTTATGAATATTTTTTATACTATCAACGCATATGACTTAATTAAAATAGAAATCAACTTCTATATACACTGACTATTAGTTAATTGTTCATAATAAGTAGAGCTAGTTAACCTGAAAACATGTTAACTCGAGTAGTAAATTACACCAACGGTGTAAATATATAATTTCAAATAACATTCCGTCTCTGGATATCATTGTGAACGAAGAAACTTAAGCACAGTTACATTCACTGAAATTGGAAATTTTCATCGCTACAAGAGTGCATACTAGCTACAAAAGCACCAAACCTATGAACTCAGGAGGCAACCTAAGGTTACATAACCTCCTAAGCAAAAAGTTCATCGATCTATCACCCAAAAGAAAAGAAAAAAACACTAAAAAGGAATCAGGGGGACTAAAAGAAATATACAAAATAATCTAATTAACAAAAATCACAATGATTAACTGTTGGTTGTACTTGTAGGCATGTTGTTCTCAACGATCTGTGCTAGTGATTGCAAATTACAACGCACAATTGTATCCACAAATACACACGTTTCTTCCTTGGTATTCCCTTGTGGAATATCAACTACATAGGACTCCACCACAACCGTTCCATCATCATCTGACGTGTGCAGCGTCGTAACTGACCTGTAATTAGTTAACCTATGATCACCGCCAATAACGCTGAAGCTGATGACGTGTCTCTCATCATCTATTATTTCCAGCCTCTCCGTGCTAGAAGCAGCTGGGAGGCCAGATATTACGCGTACCTCCCTTATTGCTCCGACTTCTCCGTTCCCAAGGATGACGTGGCAGCTCTTGAGGAAGTGTTTGTATGCTTGTGGGTTGTCGAAACGGCGGACAAGGGACCACACGGCGTCTATTGGGGCGGAGATGGTCTGGACTACGGCGGAGCAGCACTGAGTGGGGCCAACCGGCTGGGTGTGGTAATGTAAGAGGTTGTTAGGGATGGTGAATGGTGGTACGGGGATAATCCATGTTGCTTGAGGTTGTTTGTGGAAGTTTCCGGTGGTTGTGGGGTTGATCCTTTGAAGCTGAAGTGAACAAGGCATTTTTATTTGTTTTTGGTTTACTTTATTTCCTTCTCTTCTTGTTGATGAGAGGAGAGAGATAAGGATGGAGAGTCTTTTACAAGTATAAATGGTGATAGATGCATATATATAAAGAGAGAGTGTGTGTATATGAGAGAAAAAAGGATGCCTTTATTATGAACGTGTTTTTACTACAGTCGGTTACAAATTAGGTGACATACGATACTTATACGGATATGATACAAGAATACTATTTTATATTTTTGAAGATCTTTAGTGTATCTAGTTCAAAGTTAATTACTTATTACCCCTCTCCTTTCATGCTACTCTCTCTTTTAGTTTGTTTTAAAATATTATTGTATATACTTAGTATACATGGTATTACTCTCTTTATTTCAATTTATTTGTTTTATTTTTCTTTTTGATCGGTTTAAAAAAGATTGAATGTCGTGTTCCTTTTTTGGTAACTCTGCAATTCCAACTTTTTACATGGCATGTTTAAGATCACAATATTAAAGGACGTTTTGGTACATTCGACTTGTCTTTATTTTAAGGTCACAAGATTCAAATGTCTTCTTTACTTTCTTAAATTTGTGCTGACTCAAAATCAGACAAACAAATTGAAACAGTGAAAGTATTTCATTTCAACATCCAATGCGGTATGTTTAAAATCATAAGATTCAAAAAGTATTTTTGATACATTATGTACATTTCGAGTATAAGTTCATAAGATTAAAAAAAAATCTTACTTTTTATTGTGCCTACTACAAAGAAGATGCATAAAATTAAATTGAGGAAGTAACATAATTAATGTATTTTAATATGTTATATAGAAAGCAAAATATCATATCTAATGAATTACATAATAGCATACAGATATTTTACTCTATTATTAATACACTCTTCGTTCAAATTTAAGTATCTTAGTTTCTTTTAATCTGTTTAAAGAAAAGTATCCCTTTCTGTAATGTAACTATTTATTTCTAACTTTTGTCATGACATGACTGAAATCACATCATTTAAAAGGCATTTGGTACATTATAAACATAATTAATTTAAGATCATAAGATATAAGATTCAATTTTTTTTAATTTTTTTAAACTCTATGTCTAGTCAAATTAAGACACTCTAATTAAAATCGATGGAGTACTATATAGAAGTTACACTCTAATACTAAAAGAATGAGAATTTCCGATCGAATCGATCGGAAATCTATCAGAAATTTTTCGAAAACATTATCAACGAGTCAAATTCCAATGAATTTTCAACCAGACGACCGTCATAGATTTCCCTTTTCTAACAGCAATTTTAATAGTATTGTTGTACGTAAATTGAAAGTGATGTCTAACTAGTAGTTCAAACGATAGTTAAGATATCTAAAAAATAATAATGTCACTTTTTTGCTTTTTGTGAAAAAGAAAATAAGAAATGATTTGCTTATAAAAGTGTTTTCTTAAATATATATACTTCCATCATGCTGAACACGCCAAACAAAGAACATAAATGAGTGTCTAGTTGCCTAGTTGTGCTAGTTTAATCTTTCAAGAGTTAAAAGACAAAATCAAAGAGAAATGATGTTTTTTCATGCAAGTTGATGATCAACTTGCATTTGCGTAATCTGCCTTGCTGATCAACTTGCATACAACTCATCAAGACGGAGTCTATAATTAAACTGCCTCTGTCCTTTTCCTTATAAAATTACGTAATCTGCCTTGTTAATCCTAGGTTTTTCCCACTGCTAAAATGACATAATAGCCCTTGAAATTACATCTAAAGAAATCTGAAAGACTATCAAGTAGCCACGTCACCCATAAGCGGTTCCTTGTCCTGGCGGTACTGCGAAATATACGCAAATGGTAACGACTAACGAGGCAATCGTAAGGAAAATGTGCTACCGTAGTAGGGTTCGCCCTTTTTTCTTCTACCATCATTATAAGAAAAAGAAAAATGAAAAACCTACCACCGATTTTCATATGATGCTACTACCATTATTGTGAAAATGAAAGAGAAAATAAGCCTACTAACTTTTAGCGGATATATATTTTAAAATAATTCCTGTATATTTGTACAGTATACGACTTTAAACTGTAGTAATCCTGTGATGCAACACTTTGTACTCCTAATTAACTACTCTCTCTGTCCCAAAGTAAGTGGCGTCCTTATTTAAATACTTGTCGTTTTATTTAATCAAGACAAGATGGACTTTACAGGCTGAGAATGGACCAACTATTAAATCTTAGGTGGAAATTTAGATAAAACTAAGTAGTTTTTTCTCATTTTATCCTTGTATTAATTAGCAACATTTAAGAGATTCTTATTATTGATAGAGTAAATATTTACTGAGAAGAGATAACATGATGAAATATGTTAAAAGGGTCAAATAGTCAAAATGATATCCTTATAAATGCTTTCTTTAAGCGCGTGTACATGAAAAATGCGACAATTATTTTGGGACTGAGGGAGTACTTTATCTATTTCAATTTGTTTGATATCATTTGGTACTTTTTAAGACGAAATAAGAAATATTTAAAAAAAAAAAATTAGTATTAAATATAATATTTTTGTGGTTATAAGATTTTTGAAATTTGTGATCTTAATATACCATAACATTTGCGAGATATAAAAGCTTCATATAATAAGAAAATATAGAATTGTGTTATTTTTTTCTAACAAACTAGTAACAAGAATAGAGCGAAACAAAGTGGAATGAAGAAAGTATTAGAAAAGGAAACATTCTTGTAAAGAGATTAAAGGAAACTTGTGATCTTATGAAGTCCAAATTTCAGGCCGTGAATTGTAAATTTGTAACATCAACAGAAGCTCAAGTAGAAAAATGCGTAAAAGTCCATCGATTGCTTAATTGTATACGTGTTTTACTTGATACAACTATTTATGTATTACATTTGTTTTATGTTACTGTTAGTACCAAAGTCTGAATATAAACTTGGACTAGGAGGGCTTAAGCTCGCAAAAGGCTCGTTACAATAAGTTTTAATTTAGTTAAACTTTTAATTTTTCCGAAAATCACATGAAGT
This sequence comes from Lycium ferocissimum, assembly GCF_029784015.1. NCBI lineage: Eukaryota > Viridiplantae > Streptophyta > Magnoliopsida > Solanales > Solanaceae > Lycium > Lycium ferocissimum. Next base: position 15,273,125 of record NC_081345.1, read on the forward strand.
CCTGTACTAGTGGGGCAAAATTGAAATGCAGGATGATGGCTTATTGCCAAATTGTTATATAATATAATAGAATGGTTCATTGGTAACTTCAGCTATCAATTATTAGAATATGGAATTGATACTACTTGCAATTGAATTTTCTCCCATAAGTACAACTTTAACTTTGATTCCAATTGGCATCATTAGGTCTTCTAATTTTATGTCCTTTCTGATCATATCTCTATTTCCACTCCATTTCCCTCAACTTGATTTTCTTTTTGTCGACCAAGAAAGTTTTTCTTTTCTTTTTTGGTACTCAATGAGTATTTGATTTGAGATCCGATTAATTTGAATTTGCATTGAAAAATCCTATTTAGGATGTAAAATACAACGTTTATTACCAATTGCAACATAATTTTAAATTTGAAATTTCTAATTAAAAACGGTGTAAATCTTTATCATCCCACCATAACCTTTGGTCGCTAGTGGCTAACAAAGTTATAAATGTCCGTCTACTGCAAAAGGTCTCTTCAAATTGAAAACCCCAATGCTACACTTGCAGCTTCAGCAGACCAACCACCACCTTTTTGTACAACTTGCCAGTATATTATAAAAAGCACGGGGGTTTTGTCATGGCAAAATTTTTACTACTAGTAAAACTCAAGTTTTATACATTATTAATGAAATTATATATTTTCCGCATACTAATATTCCTTATCTATTTTGACTGGTTATTCATCATATTCGTGTTGTCAACCATCCTTAATGTAAGCACTTATATACTATATATATACTACAATGGATTTAACCAGATTAATTATGTAGAACCCTAGTTGATTTAATGCAATTACATGCTATCACCGTTGTATTATTCGCAGGCTCAGACGTTTTAATTTGTCATCATCGTTCAGAGAGATCACTTCCTCATTAATGGTGTACTTTACACCAGCCAAAAATGGTGCCCCATCCCAATTTAGGGAAGGTGTTTTGATTGTACATAAAAATTAAGTTTTTTTAATTAAAAAAAATGGACATATAAGTCAAACATACACAAAGAACCCTATTAAATGAGTGACTATGAGAACTCCACATCTATTTCTAATTTAAATGTGACAGTGAGGTCCCAAGAGTTCTTGTCTAAGGGTAAATGTGAATGCTAAGATTAAATAGTCCCTCTTCCCTTTTTATGAGTCCAATATTGACTTGGCATTTTCTTTAAAAAATTACTCATTAAAAGTTTGATTTATTAAAGTACATATTAATGTTTTAATTTGGAAATTTACGATAAAAATTAATAAATCTCTCTTAATTTGTTAAAATGAAAAAAATAAATTATTTTTTTACATAAGGGATTGGTAAAAGAGAATGGACAAATTATTTTTCAAGAATAAAAATGTTTTGTTCTTTCTTTTTATAACAACAATAACATTCCAATGTAATTCTATAAGTGGATTTGAGGAGAGTGGTGTATACGCAGCTTTTCCCCTTACCTTATGAAGGTAGATAGACTATTTCTGTTATTGTTTTTTTTTATATAGTAAAAACAAATACATCGCACAATATAATTCGTGATGACAAGGAGAGTCTACACAACTAGAAAAAGATGTTTTCCCATTAAAATTTAGTGAGAAATTTGTGTTATAAAACATAATTTTTTCACCTCATTCTCACCGAACTAGCTCACTGGAAAATTGCATGGTGAGAAATAGGTTTTCATTGAAATGCTGAAAAATTTCTTATTTTTTCCCTATGAAAATACCACTATTAAAATTTTTTCTACCGATATTCAATGAAAAATAGCCACTGTTTTTCAACGACAAATAAGTGAAAAAATTAGAGACTTTTGGTAGTGCTACTTCTCTAGTGGGGTTCTTAATAGGCTTCCATTATTAGGTGTGGTATAGGTACACATGGTAATAGAGTAGTAGTAATAGGCAAATTAAGCAAAAACCTAATTGAGCTCTCCCAGTGCCTAGTACTGATGTCCCTCTTTGGTCTTTAGTTTAATAAAGTAAAGTCAACATGGATACTCATCCTCGAGCCTTTCTCTGATTTCATGCAACTACGCCCCTGATTAAAGAGTAGCTAGCTAGTTTATGGGAAACAGTGATGCAATTATCTTACTAGTATAAATAAATAAATAAATAAATAAATGGAGCTGAAAACACTTCCAAAAATCGATAACATTCAGAAGCATGGCAAGTTGCCAACATGTCATTTTTTTTTAGTCCAAAGGTGCAAATATACACCTCAATTTAGCGATTTAGAACAGATATATCTCTCATTAAAAAAGTGATGTATATACCCTTATCGTTACACAAATGGTATAAATATACCCCTGTCGTTATACAAATGGTGCAAATAAACCTTTTAGCTGCCAGAATATTTTTTTAAAATCATTTAGCTTATCGTTTAATTAAGAAAATATCACGTGACCTTAAAAAGTTAGTCTACCCATTTTTTTTTTTGAAGACTTATTTTCTTAAAGACACGAGACAATTTTTTTTTTCTAATGGTTGTCTGGCTCATTTTTTTTAAAAAAAAAAATATCTGCTTGACTTTAAAAATAAAAATAAAAAAGTCTACCCATTTTTATAAACAAATTACCACATGCCTTTAAAAAAGTAAATCTGCTAAAAAAAGGTAGAATTATTTTCTTAATAAATGATTTTGTTTAAAAAAATCTATTAGACAAAAGGGTATATATATTTGCACTATTTGTGTAACGGTATGGGTATATGTGCATCACTTCTAAGCTAGGTCCGCTTCAATTATTTCAACCATCACTATATTTTCTGGCCATAAGCGTCTTTCACCCTGACCCTAAACTGGTAGGCGGTAGCTAACTTTACGTCGCTCTCTGTATATCTGGATAAAACCAAGCCACTAATTGACCTGTAATTTTACTGAAACCTTTTGAAAGGAGCAACCCTATTCAATCTCAGGGAATTCAACTTCTTCTGCATTTCCACTTGATGTTTGTATCTTTTCCAACAATACTCAGTTTGAGTTTCTTGTTTCTTAATTCTCTTCTAATAATATGTAACAGCAAGTTGCAATTTCTTCCATATATGCGAATAAGTAAAGATGGTTAATGCTTTTGTCATTGTAGACAAAGATCCAGAGCTACAGCTTTATATATTAATGGTTTTTTATTTTGGAAGTTTATAATGGTTATCTAATATAATTAATAAGGTATACATTGTCTGTACAACCAGAAACGTAACCTTCATTCACTTGGACTCGGTACTTAATTTAAAATAAACAAATTATAAGACTATCAAGGATAAGCTTTTAAGACATTAAAAATTGAATAAGTTTTATACATAATGAATTATAAATCTTGAAAAAATTAGCTTGACTCCAACATGGATATTGAATACGGGTAAAAAACCTAGAACAACAACTCATGCAATATATGAATCTGATCCATCTTGTGACCTTAGTTTCTATTCTGTTATAATATGTTTACTTGTCATTAAAAGGTGTAACTGATTTGTGGATGATTCTAAAAAAGAAAAAGAAAAAACTATGGGAACTCTGTAACTTCACTAAAAGGTAGGCTTTAAGTCAGCCCATGGTTTTGTTTTTTTATTTCTTTAGTTTTAGCACTCGAACGTTCAAGTTTTTGTTAGAGATTAGTGAAACATGACGATGTTGTATCAAACAAAGCTAATCAGGTACCAGATCGAGTGACTATTTGATAAGGATGGGCAACAAAAAATTAGAGTGCATTAATTAAGAATGGGTGATGCAGGCCAATAAAGCCTATTTCAGTACTTACCTTTTCAGTTTTTTCTAATCAAGTAAATTAAGGCCACTTCAGCCCCTTAACATTTTGGGTTTAGAAAATAATACCTCCTTCACATTTTGAATAAGACGATAAACTCCTTTGATCTTAAATTGATGGCTAAAAATGTGTTGGATTACTGCATATATATTTTAAAAGGGAAAAGATCTGAAATATACCCCTCAACTTTGTGACCCCTCATTAAACAAATGGTGCATAGATACTGTTACACAAATGACGTAGATATGCTCTTTTCATTGACGGAGATTTTATAAAAAACCATTTAAATTTTGTTTTAATTAAAAAATGTCACGTGGCTTAAAAAATAAGTTATCAAGTCTTTTATTAGCAGTTTTTTTTTTTTTTTTGCCGCATGATAATATTTTTTTCTAGTAGGTCGAGTCTAGTGGTTCGAAGAAATGGGTAGACTTATCTTTTTTAAAGCCACAGACATATTTATAAAAACGAACCAAACAACCCACTAGAAAAAAGATTGTTATGTAGCTTTAAAAAATAAGTCTACTAAAAAGATGGGCAGACTTATTTATTTTAAAGCCACATGACATATTTTAATTTTATTTAAAAAGGCTCAATAATTTTTTAAAAAATCCATTAGCGTAAAGGGTATATTTGCACCATTTGTATAACAACAGGGGTATATATGCAGCATTTTTTAACGAGTATATTTGCTCTAAATAGCAAAGTTGAGAGGTATTTTTGCACATTTTCCCTTTTTAAAATGTCAAAAACAACCTTCAATTAATATGAATTGTAACATGTACACTTTTAGATAATCAATATTTTTTAGCAAATAGTATTGTATAAAAATTAAATTCCACACTTTTTTTCCTTTAATCCTTTTTTTTTTTTTTTTGGTTAAAAGGAAAATTTTATTCAACCAAAACTTAGCATTATGTACAGACTAGTCCATTGGATTATAGGGCCAGTTTCTCATCAAAAAGAACAAACACATAATAAATTAGGGCATACATAAATATCGAAAATTAAAAAATCGGACCGAACTTCAAAAAATTGAAACCGAAAGAACCGAACCGAACTAGTTTGGTTTGGTGTTCGGTGTCCACCTTCAAAAAATCGAAATTGAAATAGCGGAACAATATAAACCGAACCGAAGAAACCGAACGTCTAAGTAGTTTATTCTCTTCTTGACAAGTATATTCTCTCACATTTGGTGAGAGCTTGAGAAATTAGGAGCTGTATTGATGTAAAGGCTACTCGAACCAATTTTTTCTTAGTAGTTTTAATTATTTTGCCATTACATGGTAGGACCATATTATGTGAAATCAACTTGGAGCCCGTTTGGATTGGCTTATAAGTTGTTTTCGAACTTTTTTAGTATTTGGTACCACAGAACAAAATCATTTTGTCCTTAAAATAAGCTCAAAAAATAATTGGGCCCGTTTGACTTAACTTATCTAAAAAAGTAGCTTATAAGTCGAAAACGGCTTATAAGCCAAAAAAAATAATAAATTAGTACTACCCCCAACTTTTTTTTTTTAGCTTATAAGATGTTTTGCGGCTTTCTGTCGCTTTAAAATAAGCCCATCCAAACAGGCTCTTAGAGTTGAGATACTCTTTGGTTCATTATAGTTTTTTACTCTTGCAAAGTGTAGCTATTCATTTTGTAATTGATTTCGTTATTTTCATTATTAATAAAAAAATTGGCTAAGCTCACTGCTTAGTGGTATAATATTAGTTAATAAAAAAAAATTGAGCGGAGGTCTATCGGAATATTTCAACAAACTCGAACACTTTATGATTTACTTTTTCAGAAACTTCGGTGTTCGGTTTTTAGAGTTTGGTTCTTCGGTGTTTCGATTTAAACCGAAATTTAATACATTACCCAAAAAAATTAAAATAGTCCAGGCCTATTAAATTTAAGCCCAAAAAAATCCAATTGTAACAAGCTCTCTTTTACTTTTGTATCCCTAATTTTCCACTTCAGCTGAGAAAATTAAATATCCTTAACAAAGGAAGGTGACGAGGATGTGTCTTTAGGATTAATGTATGTCCTTTATGTGTTTTCTTAATTATTCTTACTGTATATATATAACACCTAGTAATCCTATATCATGGTTACGGTTTTCTGTTCTTGTGTATCCTGTTTGTTTGATTTTAATTTTAATTTATCAGTTTTATGTTTTATTGCCTTTGGGAATATGAATTACTGTAAATGGAATCGCTTCTAATATCATATCAAAAAAATCGAATTGAAAAAATCGAAACTGAACAGAACCAAACTTCAAAAAATCGAAACCGAAAGAACCAAACCGAACTAGTTTTGTTTGGTGTTCGGTGTCCACCTTCAAAAAATCGAAACCGAAATAGCCAAACCGAAGTTTGATAAAATTGAACCGAAGAACCGAACGCCCACCCCTATAGTAAATCTATAGTCAGAGTCTGCTTAGCTATCAGTAACCGCTCCTATATCACTTTTTAGGAAGAATACATATCGAAGTCTCTTCATTTAGCAGCAAGTTCTAACTTTAACATGAAAATCTATTGAATCTCTATAGAACATTATTCCAGGGGTTGAACTTTTGAGCCATGATGAATAGCTGAAGTACAATATCCTTAATTCTGTCATTATTGTTCCTGCTACCGTGCTGAAATCTTCTACTGTTTCTTTCCATTAATATATGGTACACTACAGCTGCAAATAAAGATCTCCGCATGTCCCTTGTAGGTCTTTTATATCTTATCTGCCTTAGAACCCATGCCACCTCATCTATGCAGCAACTAACTTGTCTAGTAAACCCCAATTAGTTGTGAAGCTTCTGCCAAATAGTTCTAGAGTAATGACAATCAAAGTATAAATAGGAGTGGGTCTCCATTGCTGTAGAAGAGCAAAGAACACACTTTTCTGGCATTCTAATGCCCCATTTAAGTAAACTATCTACTGTGTTTAGCCTTCTTGCAATGCCATCCATAAAATGAAATGGTGTCGAGGCATAAGCCCTTTCACCATGACCAGCTTCTTCCATGTCAACTTGTTGAAATGTGGAAGTAGGTCATTATATGCTTCCTTGATGCTAAACCTGCCCTGTTTACTATGTTTCTGCATAGCTGGATCAAATGTTACAGTAGTATCAAGCCATTTCTTAGCTTCAAAGATCTTCCTCACTAGCCAACTAGCTTGATTTGGTGTTGCTGCAGCTTTGTTCCAAATGAAAAAATCTAGTATGCTCAAACCCTTTGTAGACTTGGGTTGGCATAACTTTTCCCAAGCTACAAGTAGCTTTCTGGTATATTCATTTGAACCTGTCCAAAAGAAGTTCCTGCATACATTAGTCACCAAGGTTAGTATCTTCTTAGGGAGCAAAAACACCTGGGCCTAGTAGGTCTGCATCTCAAACAGAACACCTTTTATCAACTGCAGTCTTCCTACATAAGAGAGGAATTTGGTGCACTAACATTTAACCCTAGCAGTGATCTTCTCAACTAGTGGCATACACTGGCTAATGTTCAGCTTCTTAGATGATAGAGGAACCCCCAGATACTTGAATGGGAGGCTTCCAAGGGAGAAATGCATCTCACCAAGTATTTGGTCTCTGAGTTCATCAGTTATACCAGCAACATATAGGGAGCTTTTGTCTAAATTTGCTTTTAAACCTGAGACCCTTGAAAAATGTTCAAACCTGTCTAGTAGCAACTTGATAGACAAAACATCAGCCCTGCAACACATAATCAGGTCATTAGTAAAACATATATGGACTAGGTTCATTTTTTCACATCTTGGGTGATAATTGAAATCTGGTTGAGTACTAAGCTGTTTAAGGGATCTGTTAAGGTATTTCATTGCTAGCACAAACAGATAAGGAGACATGTGATTTCTTTGTCTGAGACCCATCTTAGCTTTAGTAGTGGTGCTAAGCCACCATTAATAAGTATAGAGTAAATGACTGAGGTGAAACACTCCATAACAAGTTCAACAAATTTATGTGGAATCCTAAATTCCAATAGCAGCATCCTTAGGAAAAGCTATTCTGTGGTATGATGTCTCTCTTGATCAAACACCTTGGTAAGACCCTTTTCTTGTATACCCTTTAAGCAACTCATGAGCTATAATCACATTGTCCAATGTACTTCTCCCCTTAATGAAAGATAATTGTGAAGGGCCTATAATGTAATCCACCACTAATTAAAGCTTCATGGTAATGATTTTAGCAACCAATTTATATAAGGTAGTACAACAAGCTATGGGTCTGTACTCTTTCACATTGGAAGGGTTACACACCTTAGGAACTAAAGTCACTGTAGTGTTATTTACACTGCCTTGAATAACTTCCCATACTAGAAGAAATGCAGGATTGCTTTAGTTGTTTCCTTTCCCACTACATGCCAGTAAGCCTTAAAGAATTCCACTGGATACCCATCAATACCTGGAGATTTATTTATTGGCATCTTCTTCCGGGCCTGTCTAATATCATCTTCTATGATGGGAGTCAGTAAATGTTGTTGTTGTGCCAACAATAAGTAAGGTCCATCCCTAGCTATAAGAGAGTTAATACATGGCATTCCACTTGTAGCTTCCCCTTGTAACTTTTGAAAAAACTGAATATAATCCTGTTGGATTTGTTGGGGGCCTGTTAGCTTGACATTAGCCTCAGTAAAAATGCTAGACACTCTATCCCTGGCCTGTCTTGCTTTCAGATGAGCATGGAAGAATGTGGAATTGGAGTCCCCAGCAGTAATCCACATTGCCCTTGACTTTTGTCGCAACAATCCTTACTTTATACCATCCCATTTCTAAATAAGCAGTAGAGTTTCCTTTTCCTCATCAATAAGTTGTTGATTAAAGTAATCCTCATTTAGATCATCTTGAATATCTGTCAACCTCTGCCTTAGTTGGGTCAACTTCTTCTTAAGTGATGAGTATTCTCTATGCATGATCCTGTTCTCAATTTCTAGTTGTTTCAACTTTTTCCTCACAGAGAACATTTTGTATCTTGGCACTTGGATGTCCCATATATTTAGAAAAGCTTGTGCAAAAGTCTATTGATGTAGCAGGGCAGTCAACATTCTATAAGGTTTCCTTGCAGCAACATGAGTTACTTCAGCATTCAGCAAGATTGGGCAATGGTCAGAGCACTCAGGATTCATGTAGATAGCCTCAACTGGCCCATCTTGAGTGAACCAAGAAGGATTCCCAAACACCCAATCAACATTACTATAGATTATGTATCTCGCATCCCTTTTGTTGCACCACGGCTCCATGAGTAAGTAGAGCCTCTTCTAGTCACTTGGCCTACTCCAATATCATTAATGCACTCCTGAAAATCAGTAGTTTCATTCATGTGAACTGGTACCCCACTCAGTCTATCATCAGAACTCAGAGAGTGTTGAAGTCTCCAAGTATCAGCCGTGGTGCATTTAGCCCATACAAACATGGCCGAGTTGTTCCCATAGTGCCTTTCTTTCGGCAATGGTATTAAACCCATATATAAATGACATTTTTGTAGTGAAAGTAGAATTCTTATCAGTTATAGTGCTATGGATCATTTGGGCAGTAGAAATTAGAACATTGATATCAGCTCTCCAGTTCGCCAACATATCCATATTGTGCCATTTGTAGCATAGTCATAGTTAAGGGTGTTCAAATGAGACCGAAAAACCGATCCGAACCGGTAAACCGAGTCAAACCGACTTAATAAACCGAAAACCGGCTTGGTTTGACTTGATTTGGTTTTAAATTTTAAAAAATCGATAACATTTGGTTTGGTTTGGTGTTAAACCAAAAAAACCCGAACCAAAACCGAACCAAACCGATAGATACATACATATTTAAAATATTATATATATATATATATATATATCTTCTTCAAAATTTTGGCTCAGACCAAGTCCAATATAAATTCAAATAATTAGAAAGAAAAGTGTAGCCCATTTAAGTTTAAGGTACAACAACAACAACAACAACAACCCAGTGAAATCCCACATCGTGGGGTCTGGGGAGGGTAGAGTGTACGCGGAGACCTTACTCACTACCAAGGTAGGACGGTACATTTCAGAAAGACCCTCGGCTCGATAAAAGCATAAAAAGAAGTAAGATAAGGTTAAGAGATTCGGAAAGAGATTCAAGCGATATGGAAGAAATAATGCAAGCGACCGGATAGCACGGGATAATCACAACACGGGAAATAACGGATAATAGCGAAATCGGAGCGAGATAACCCGGGATAATCGAAAGCATAGGAAATAACGAGATAATAACGAAATCGGGCACAAAAAAATTATATTGCAATAATGCGACTACTAATAAGAACGGATAACAAGACTATCTACTAGCCTTTCTACCTTAATTTGGGTCCTCCAAACCCTCCTATCTAAGGTCGTATCCTCGGTAAGGCGTAGTTGCGCCATGTCGTGTCTAATTACCTCTCCCCAATACTTCTTCGTACTACCCCTACCTCGTCCGAAACCATCCATGGCCAACCTCTCACGCCTCACTTCGGGGCGTGTCTCTCCTCTTCACATGCCCAAACCATCTCAATCTCGCTCGCATCTTGTCTTCCACCGAGGCCACCCCCACCTTATCCCGAATATCCTCATTCCTAATCCCCCTGTCCATCACAGGCGTGTGCCACACATCCATCTCAACATTCTCATCTCGGCAACTTTCATCTTTTGAACGTGGAGAGATCTTAATCGGCCAACACTCCGCCCATACAGATAGTCGGCCTAACCACTACTTTGTAGAACTTGCCAAGTTTTGGTGCACCATAACATCACGTAGCACTCAGGAAAGCAAGCCTCCATTTCATCCACCCTCGCCCATGTGTGACATCATCGTCAATCTCCCGGGCCGGCCTGATAGACAAGGTACTTGAAACTACTTTTCTTCGGGATGGCACCGGGTACCAAGCCTTACTTCCAAGTCGACTCCCGAGGTGCTTCACCGAATCCTACACTCCAAGTACTTGTCTTGGTCTACTCGGCCTAAACCCTTTAGACTCCGGGTATGTCTCCAACCCCCGGCATCTAGCGTTAACAGCAACTACGAGTCTCGTCAATCGTGACTATGTCGTCCGCGAAAAGCATACACCATGGCACCTCACCTTGAATTTGCCGTGTCAATCCATCCATCACGAGGAAAATAAAAACGGACTAAGAGCCGATCCTTGATGCAACCCCATCACAACCGGAAAGTGCTGCGAGTCTCCTCTGCCGTCCCTCACCCCCGGTTTTTGGCTCCCCATACATGTCCTCGATCACCCTAATGTACGCCACAGGTACACTTTTAGCCTCCAAGCATTTCCGATACAGATCTCGTCTGAACTTTGTCCTAAGCCTTTTCTAGGTCGATGAACGCACGCGTATAGTTCTTCTCTCCCTATCTTTAACTCCACCATCCTTCTCATAAGATGGATGAGCACGTAGTTGAACGTCCCGCATGAATCCGGGCGGTTTCGAAATAGACACGCCTCTCCTCACCCTCATCTCCACCACCCTTTCCCACACTTTCATAGTATGGCTTAGCGAGTTTGATACTCCCATGGTTGTTGCAACTGGGATATCTCCCTTATTCTTGTATAGAGGGATCGTTACACTCGCCCTCCATTCTTTCGGCATCAATGCCGTCTTAAAGATGACATTAAACAACCTAGTCGGCCTTTCTAAACACATCGCCCGCGCTCTTCACTCCGAGAACCCCGGAATCTCGTCGGAGGTCGGTCGCGCCTCTTCCCCCGCGTCCTACGAAATGCCCCCTTAACCTCGTCAACCCGAATATCCCGCAATAGCCAAAATCGCGACGCCTTCTCGTATGTTCTAAATCACCCAACACAATTTCTCCGTCCCCTTCTTCGTTTCAAGAGTTTGGAAGTATGGCCGCATTTCATCTCCGTCTAATGAGAGTCTCCTCTAACAATACTTTGCCATGCTCGTCCTGATGCATTTTTACTTGATCCACATCACGTGCCTTTCTCTCCCCTCGCCTTGGCTACCCGAACAATTTCGGTCCCCCTCCTTTCTCTTAGTTCGCTACATACGTTCAAAAGCTGCCGTTTTGCCGTCGAAATCGCCAACTTCGCCCTCGCCATCTTATAAAGTTGTATTCGTCCACTTCTCCACCTCATCCTTGCTTTCTATCAACTTTCGCATACGCCACCTTCTGCTTCCACCTTCCCTTGAACTTCTCCATTCCACCACCAAATTCCCTCGATGCCGACTCACGACTACCCGTCGAGACCCCCAACACTTCCCTTGCTACCACCCTAATGCAACTAGCCGTCTTATCCCACATAAATCGGTCGCATCCCCACTACTATCCCGAGGCTCCCATATCCTTCAATTTCTCTCCCATCTAGTGTGGCACTAATAGTGGTCAAACTCCCCCATACGATCCTAGGTCGGTCCTCCACGACCCTCTTCTTCCTCGTCGTCTTGATCGCTAAATCCACATCACGCAGCTTATGTCGGGTTGTAAGATATTCGCTCGGTATGACGCCACAATCCTTGCACACCCTTTATCATCCTTCCTAAGGATAAAAAGTCTATTTGAGTCTTAACCACCGAACTACGAAAAGGTTACCAAGTGTTCCTCCTTCTTTGAGAAACTCGACCGGGCTATCACCAACCCAAAAAAGCTCTTGCAAAATCCAAAAAAGTGAGACTCCTCCTCCATTCCTATCCCCGAAGCCAAAGCCTCCATGACATCATCATAACCTCCCGAAATAGTCCGATGTGTCCATTGAAATCACCTCCCACGAATAGCTTCTCGGTTAGGCGGTATGCCTCCCACTAATTCGTCCAAATCCTCCCAAAGCCGCCTCTTCTCCCTCATTGCCTAAGCTTCGACTTTATGGCGCGCGCGCCTAAACACTAATAATGTTCAAAGTGAGTCCTTCAACGACCACCTTAATCGACATCATCTATCGGTGACTCTCTAACCTCTACCACACGATCTCTCAATGTCACTATCTCTTAAAACGCCCACCCCATTTCTATACTTCGACCTACCGAGAGAACCCGGCTTATACCCGTCTACCTCCTTAGCTTTAGGACTTACCCATTTGGTCTCTTGATACAAGCTATATTAATCTTCCTCTTCTTAAGAATCTTAACTAGCTCTACGGACTTCCCGTTAACGTTCCAATGTTCCAAGATCCTACTCTCCCACCTAGACGCTCCTTTAACCCACTTACCCCTCCTAACCCCTCGCCCCCGTCCCCCAACGAACATGACCCTAGTCTACCATCACTACAAAGCCACGAAAATGAGTATGAACTAATAAACTATTCAAAAGTCTAAAGGTAGCAAAAAGCTGTGAACTACAAGTGTATGGACAAATAATGGATATGGCAAGAGGTACCAGCTCCGGATTGAAATGAACACGATCGCCGCTGGAAAACAGCATTCAACGTTCGAGTACTTTACCGTTCGCACACGGGATTCTTTTGTTCACCGTCGAAGCCATCGTTCACCGTTCACTACCTAATTATTCTCGCGAGAGACCAAACAAGAGCGAGAGAAGAGGGGAACAAGAAAAAAGAAAAAGAAAAAAAAAAAAAGGGAGAAAGAGGGGCGGCGGAAAATGCTCCGGAAAAAAAAAAAAAATCTCCCGGCGATGACGCGGTTGTGTTACGCCGGCGCGAGAAGCGAAAAAAAAGGGGAAAAGGAGAAAGAAGAAGAGGAGAAGAAGAAAAGGAAAGAGAGGAAAGGTAGATACGGCGGAAAAAGTGGGCGGCGTTGCACAGTGTCGCCGAGTTACAGGCGGTGGTGCGTGCAGGTCGCTGACGGGATGGCGAGTGGGAGAGAGGAGAGGAAAAGGTAAAATAAAATAAAAATTTTCTCCTTATCCAGTTTTACGGTTCCCTCTTTTACATGCCATCTGAATTACTACTAATAAACTAGCATTTTATCAGTAACAAATTAAAGGGAAGAAAATTTCAATTGAAATTTAAAAAGATTTGGTAGATGACTTTGTCTTTCTGTTTATTATTTTCCGTTTTAACTTCTGTGCTTTCTTCTCAATGCTTCATAAACACGGAGGGCTGCGTAATATCAAAAGGCTATATGTAGGGAGGTAACTAGAATCATGAAAAGTAGATGTTATGTTTGTCATGCCCTATTTTCAACGGATTAAAACTAGTTCACAACTTATGACTATGTTTCCTCTGGTTTTGTAAATTTTTGAGCCGCCACTAATTTTAAAGGAATATTAGGAAACCATTATGTAAACGGTAAACTCCATTTTAGTCTTTGAAACTTTGTGAGATTCTAAGGTAAGGTTTTATTTACCCAGGAAGGTGTTAGGCATCCTCGAGCCTCGTCAGGGCGGTCTTTAAACTTAGTTTAATTAACACTAGAGGGGGATTTTTTATCTAACTCTTATTACCTATTTTTTAAAAGCCCTGTGAAAAGAAAACTATTCCTCTAAATGACTTGTAAAAAAAGAAAAGCGGATTTGAAGATGATTATGTTATGTGAATAAATGCATATTTGTAAAAGTAGATGATGATGCATGCGTGAGAAAAATATATATAACGTTTAGAATAGTATGTTCAATGTAGAATAAAGCGGTGTGTATATTTTTATAGAGATGCTGATGTATATACGGGATATGTTTATTGAAAGGAAGTAGTTAATGTGCGATATATATATATATATTTATATATATATATATATATATATATATATAGGGATGCGTTTTTTTCTTTGTATAATATAATATAGAAAATGAGAGGATCAGATATAATATATAGAAGCGAGGATTAGAAGATAATGTGTAAATATGGTGCGTCATATTTTGAAAATAGCTATTTATGTGACATGAGAATAATATATATATATATATTATTACACACGTTATGAAAAGATGATTAAAGGAATTCCGAAAATAAGATAATACATGTATGCGTGTATATAAAATGGAAT
>NC_081345.1:15287892-15384911 GCF_029784015.1 Lycium ferocissimum
TTTTGGGTTAAAGAAAAAAAAGGGGAAGCGAGTTCGGGGAAAACCCCCTTTGGGTAGAAAAAGGGTGCCCCCTTTTTTTCACAAAGATTTCACCCCCCCCCCCCCATTATGAAGGGAACCCGTCGCCGTGCCCCCAAGGAGAGATGGGGGGAAAACCCTTTGACCCGGGGAAATCTTTGGGGGTTTAAACCAAAGGATATCATAGGACAAATATATCCCCCTTTTTAAAACAACTCGGGACCCCTTTTCCCGGGGGGTTTGTAGGGGGTTACGAAAACTCGCCCCATATAATATAAATTATTAACCCTACACCACCTTTCCCCATTGCCAGGATTTAAACAAAGAATAAGGGTTGCCCAGTGAGTCCCGGATCGCAAGCTCGTTGGACCCGAAGATCCGGCTTAACATAAAAAAGCCCAATACCCAAACCTTGGAACAAAGGATCGATCAATTATTCGAGTTAAAATACATGAATTTATGTGCTTCGTGCTTTTTTAAATACAACAATATATGTGATATCTTGCTTTAGTATTACTTTAAATAACTAACTTTACACTGCCTTTTATTTTTTTTTTATCTTATAGAACGATGCCGATTAGTGTAGAACGCAAATTGACATACGTTACGAGATCCAAAGCTGCATTAGTATCCCACTCAGAATTAGATAAATCAAAGGAAAAAATGACTAGTACCCCAAAAAACAAAAGAAATAAGCTCTTCCTTCGCGAAAGAGATACCCCAGACCTCAAAGAGATGTCACCCCAGGAAGATGTAATTGCAATGTTGCTCTGCCGCACTTGCCCATCGAGCCACGCAACAAAATTATAAGGTCGAGACAACCAATTCCATTAAGGATACATCTACCGAGGCAAGGAAGCCCCCACCTCATTTCCCCTCGATCATCTCTCCAATGCCTGAACAGTTCCCAACCTACGCACCAGGAACTATCCCACCTTCACAAAATCCATCTAACCTGCATCCGCGTGGTACTTCGTACCACACCCTACCTCCAATCAAATATACTAAAATCCCGGGAACCACTCATTCAGTTCCCTCCTACCAAGCTCCTCAGTCGGTTTGCATCAACCCGACAAGTCAGTCGCACACATCTTCGCTTTTGCTAATCGTACCAGCAAAGACCAACCCCACAAAACCACCCCACATATCAAACCGTCTCCTTTTATACTCCCAACATCCCAAATAAGTCCTCCCCAGGTCACAAAGAGCTGGACCACTATGAGAAAATAGAGAAGGGTTAGAGAGCCGTGCATGACAAGCGTGAGAAAGACATGGAATGGAAAATGGAGGAGTTATTGGAAAAGTCTGACAAAGTTGTGAGGAAATCCACTGGTCTAAGCTATGATGACCTATGCATGCACCCAGACTTGGACTTGCCAGAAGCGTTCAAGATATCAAAATTTGAAATGTTCAATGAGAGAAGCCGCTGAGTGGTTCGCAACCCCCATACGCTGATGGCTCACTTAGGAGGATATAGCGGAGTCCTTTATGGAGAGGTTTCGATTCAATGTCGAAACAGTGCCAGATAGATATTACCTTGAAAAGGTCAAATAAAAGTCAACAGAGAACTACGGAGTTCGCTGGCTTTGTGGAGGGCGGGACCGTGTTCGGCCACGATGTGCAAAGAAAAGTTGGTTTTCGTATTCATCCAGTCCTAAGAATTGAATTTCTACGACCAAATACTGTCCATGGTCGGGCGGCCATTCTCCAAACTTGTTAAGATGGGAGAGGCCATAGAATATGGCCTCAAATCTGGAAAAATCATTAGCGTATTCAGCAAAGCGTCAAGCCAAAATGCTGCGGGAGCCTTCCGAAAAAAGAAAGAGGACATAGAAAGTATATCCCACCCACCAAGTCTAAATACAAAGAGGCGAGAAGAACTACAATCTTCCGACCAAACCAACTTCGCCAAGCTTATCCGGCTTCCCGTACGGCTGCAGCCTATATTTTACGTACAACCTAGTTTCACGGCCATTGTACCCGACTTATACTGACCCTACGACCAAGCGTCAGCACCCGCACCTACTTACCAACCACTATAACAAAACTACCAAGCAATGGCTCCAGTCTACCACCCACCACAAAACTACCAAAATCATCCACCTCTAAATTACCAAAACCAACCACCACCTCCAGCATACAACGCGCCACGTCCTACTTTTGAGAGAAAGCCGGCTCGAGAATTCACTACATTGCTTGAGTCAAGGACCCAACTCTTCGAAAAGCTGCATGCTGCAGACTTCATTCAAAGGGTCCCTCCAAAGTCGGCTCAGCTCGAAAATAGATTCTTCAGAGCTGATCAAATATGTGCCTACCACTCAGGAGGTAATGGCCATAGCATAGAATATTGCATCAACTTGAAGCACAAGATTTAGGATTTGATTGATAAAAGAGAAATCACCCTACAAACGGCAGTGCCGAATGTGAGCACGAAGCCATTGCCTATCATGAAAATAATGGAATTCACATGATTGAGAGAAATGAAGATTGGGTAGCCTGCAGGTTCTAATCCCCGGGAGGCGAACAATTGAGCAGACGGTGGTTTCCTCACCGTCATACCTCGTTTTTATGATTAAAACTAGTTCACAACTTATGGCTATGTTTCCTCGGTTTTGTAAATTTTCGCAGTCGTACCTAATTTTAGAAAATATTAGGAAAACCATTCGTAAAAATGTAAACTCCATTTTAGCCTTTGAAACATTTTTGTGAGATTCTAGGTAAGGGTTTTATTTACCCCGAGGGGAAGGTGTTAAGCATCCTCGTAGCCTATCAGGGACGCCTTTAAACTTAGTTTAATTAACACTAGAGGGGATTATTATTTCTTATTCATTATCACCTATTTAAAGAATTGCGGGAAAGAAAACTACTCTCTCAAAATATTCGTGTAAAAGAGGGTTTTAAAAGTAACATAGTAAATACTTATTTTATAAAGGAAGTAGTTAATGATAATGCATGCATGAGGAAGGTATGTGACATTTATTTTATATAAGGATAGTACGTATAGATATAGAATAAGGAGATGTATATTTTTTAAGAAAATAATATACTTGTGACATGTATACCCTAGGTGTATACTTAAAAATAGTTATTGATAACATGATAATACTTATATATATGCATATTATGAAGAGACGATTAAAGGAATTGATGAAAATAAGATAGTATAGGTATGATACGTGTTTATGAAGATAGTATATAGGTATATTCACGTTGAAGGAAAATAATTAATACGAGATGTATCTACGTATGTGATGAGAGAAAATGATTAAAGGAATACATGTAAAATGATATCTTTGTATAAAAGCAGAGTATATACCTTGTAGTTCTCGAAAAATACTTGGACCACTATACCTGGGTCCTAATATGATTTCCTCATTTAAACTTAATGAACCTAATCTGTTCAATGTGTTAGCATAAAAATAGAAAATGATTACCTATAAAATACGCAACTTATCCTTTTGAAACCCCTATTTAAGTCGCTCATTTTGTTAAAATGGATTTAAAAAGGGAACGTTATTCAACTTTTTAAAAAAAAATAAAAAAAAATTCAGCCTTATCTATTAGTTAGAAAATTGTTTATAACCCGTGAAATACGCAAAGTTAAATGGAAACCGAGATTTATATCCATAGAAAGTGACCAATCGACAATGCTCGGGCGTTCACGAGTTCACAAACAAACAAAAAATAAAATTCTACGAATACAAACCCCAAAAAATGTTAGTCAGAGGGTGCAAATAGCGTGTAATAATACAAAAGATAAAAAAAAATTAAGAGAGGAAGAGGGACGTGGACTCTTTCGACACAAGAATAAAGGACGGCTATACACGAGAACGACGTTGCCAAAAAAAATTTAAGAGAGGAAGAGGGACGTGGACTCTTTCGACACGAGAATAAAGGACGGCTATACACGAGAACGACATTGCCGCTACTGCTTTTTGGTTTGGGCTGAAATCGGAGTTGCCATAACTCCAACATTCTCTCAAGTGTGTTCATGCAAATAAGAAAAAGAAAGGAATTAGGAGCCATCTTAATCACAAGCATAAAACTAGTTAATAAGAATAATCGCATAATCTGAAGTGAAGCACGTGTCCTGCTTGGTTTCCAGAATTCACACAAGCCATCTCATTTAACTTCGGAAAGGACTGGTTACAATTCGTATATATCTCAAACATCTTTACCACCATTACCCATAAAACATCTCAACTTCATGATTCGAGCATGAAAACGCAAGCTGGAAATTTTCACAACTAAACTACTTTTATAAAATGAAGAACCTTTCAGTTGTTGGCATTCCCTGATTCTATTCTTATCTTTTAACTATGCTTATTTACTTAAAGAAAGGCACAAATAGGCATACTGCACAAATTCACACAGTTCATGCCCAAAAAAAAAAAAAAAGTCTCGGGGATGTCAACTGTTTCTTAACTTCTTCTTTTTTTGTTTTGGAATAAGTAGTTTGACAAGAAAAGCATGTCTCTCCTAGATTCTACCTATTAAGAACCACATTAGGGACCTACATTGCCTTATCAGAAGAAGCCTTGTTCAAACTTTAATATTCCCAAATAATAAGAAACTATAACTTGTTTCTTAGGCAGAACAGCAAAAAAAGAAATCTGGAAAGGATTTGCATATTGGTTTCAAAGACTAAATAGGCTAAGGATATACATAATGTGCCATCTCATAAGGATTCTTATAGGCTTGCTATAACAACTATCATCTTTCAAAATGGGTGCAAAGTATCATAGCCTAGTGTTTTTCTAATCCCTCTTCATTTTCAACAGCTTATTAAACACTTAAGAGACAGCAGCAATTATAGCAGAACTAATCTGGATTTTAACATACCATTTTGAGATTCCAAACAGTAAAAACAAGATGCTTGGCCAAACAAAGAGAGAAGGGGTTCTTAGTTTTCAGTTAAAAGAACTCAATGCAACACATTTTCTCCAACCCATATTTCTCCTAGACTTCAACACACCATTCTGGTCTAAAAGAACCAGAGCTAAAGGAGGTGCAGCAAAGATGTCAAACAAGATTTAAATCAAGCAAGATTTAAACTTCAGATGTGTCTCTTGATGAATTCTAAACACAGAGAAAAGGATGAAGTCAATTGAGGGAGATAGCATGTTTGTTCTAACCTTAATAGACATATACCAGGAACATGATAAGTATTTTAACTAAGTCCACTCAACAGAATTCTATCAAGAGCTCAATATATATTTTAACTAAATCCATTACTAGCCTCAGCTCAATCACCAACTGAATCCATACTAAAAGGGAAAGGGTCTAATTCTCATTCAAGATACTTGAAATTCTTTTCTTTTTTCATTTCCTTCATGTATATTAGTGATGGAATAAGGTTGAAAGAGTGAATGCACCTAAAACTTCCTCTTTACTACTTAATCTGAAACACATAAAAGCTGAACTGAAGTAGGGTTAGAAATCAAATCATGCTTTAACAACATTTATAAGCTACAGATTCTATCCTCAACATATGTGGACAAGCTACAGGTTTGAAGGACACTCAGTTATTTAATTAACACACAACAACCCAAAACAATCAAGGATGAACTCTTAAACTTAAACACAACTAATTTTAATCTAAATCTGAAAACTGTCATTTGCTCAAATATTTTCCCAGGGAAACTATTAACAAAATAGTGACATCTCTTTGTTGAACCCTTGAACAGAACTTATGCAAAAAATGAGTCTCAACACACATCCTTCAATTACTTAGCATGCTATACAGTTAAACTGACACTGAGTAAACATATTTCAGACTTATAAAAGGGGAACCAAGGCTCTGCACTTGGTTGGTTTAAACAAGTATGTCATGTTGTTCTAGAGACATAGGTTCATGGAGACTCATAGGCTTATGATGGATGAAACATAGTAAAGGGGGGACATGAACATTACAAAATGCCTGAATTATAGCTGCTACTAATAGAATCACAATTTATTAAAATAATCATTTGACATGTAAGGACAACAAAGAAACTAGGGCCAAATCTTTGTATCCATTACTCAACAGCACTTAAAATACAGCCACTTCACCATATAATTTTATCAAAATAGCAGGCTAAGCACAAGTCATTACAAGAGAATGGCAACAAGAGTCAGTGCATCTCAGAAAGTACACAAATCAGTTTGGGTTCTCAATTTTCAGCAACCACAAAGAGAGTTTACAATATCAATCATGTTAAAGAAAAGAGAATCCCTCAAGCTTATAATTTTGCCAAAATCAGTCTATTAAACATACAAGGCTAAATCAGGTGAACACACAACTTATTTTAAGCAAACAAGAGTAAGTGGGAGCTACAAAACATCTTGCCAACAGTTAACATATATAGAGAGTTTTCTCAATACTAATTGTCAGACATATAGCCCCTCCTAGAATCTTGAGTGCATCAGTCACAAAGAAACTTGAATGACTATCACTTCTTAAGATCTCAGAATTTGGAGCCTAGATGGTGTAGGAGAAACATTTCAGCCTTCAGATTTTTTAGCCTATGTAAATTCAAGCAAATAAGAGTCAATTCAAGATGTTTGAGCTATGCTTCATGCCAAGTTATCCTAACACATCTGAATATATATTTTGGTTTATACTATAGGTGAGAAATGGCCAGCTTGGCCAGTCCACAATTCTCTGAATAAATTATCACTTTGAGCAAAGTTAACCACCTCAAAGATCATACTAATTAGCATTCTGTTTTCCCCAAAATAGTATAGTGAAAGGAGATTGCCATAGGTTTGAAAGACTATCTGAACTTCATAACATTCAGGGGATATGTCCAGGAGTTAATAGAGTTTAGACATCACTTAATCTCACCAGGAAACTAAACTTAGACAGTCTTAACCAGCTGATTATTTCTTAGAAAAGAATACTTGCATACAAGCAAACATAAAAGGAACCAAAAATAGAAACAGATATACCAAAGATCATATTTCAAAATCATATTCTGGAACTAGGATAGATCTGGAACTTTATTTCAATTCCACATCAAACTTTACTCAAACTGTCTATAATGGACAGAAACTAATAAGCACTTAAAATAGTTTTACCAAACTAGAATCTCATAGCTAAAAAGGATCAGAAACATATGAAGGAAAAGGGAATAGGGATATACTTTTAGAGTATTTAGCAATAAAGGGAAGCATATGAGTGATGAATACCATGATGTTCATTTTACAGCACTATATATTCATATAAAACAGTTCCCCTATCCTATGCCCCTTAATCAGTTCTAACAGTCAATTAACCAGCTTTAATCACTAAGAAACCAACATTATGCTATCTAAACAAATCATATTACTGATAGTGACAGCAGGTTAACATTAGTAATAGGCTGATTTAATAACAACTAATCACATAACTTAATTAACTATTTGCAACTAATCCAGCTTATAACAAAACAAATAATACACACCTTCACAAGATTTAGAAAACAATGAACTGGAAGTGAGAAGGGTATGCTACCTCTACATCAACTCAAACTAGCTATAACTAGCTCTTAATCATAGTAGCTAGAGTCACCGGATTATTATGATGATATGAGGGTCCTTAAACTCAGCCTACAACAAAGAGGGACCAAAATAATTCCTAACTATATTTAAAGCAACCTCATGTTTAAGAGAAGAATGATTATCATTAGAACCAGCTCTTTAGCCAATTGTGAATTCTACTTAGGCTAGATCCCAGAAACTGTTAACAGGCTCAAGAATCCTATTCTGGTTGTTTAAACTGTTAACAGACTCAATATTTATCTAAAATTTGACAGCCTCTTAAAGTCTTTGATTAGATAGATGTCATAGTGTCACTTAATATTTTATCACAGAACAAAGATGTTTTAAACCATTATCCTTCTAGTGCATTGTCATATTTTGAACAACACTTTTGAACAAATAATGGCAGTTTGGTCACAACAAAACACACCAATATAAGGTTGCCACAGATCCAAACTTTAAGCTATTTGTATTTCAGAAAGAAAGAAAAAGGGGTCAACTACATTTTAGTTTCATAACCACACATAGTCAGTCTAGCGATCATAAGGGAAGACTTTGAACTAAAAGCTGTATCAATGAAGTTTCAAAACTGGAAACACTATATTTGAGTTCCTGAAAGCTAAATGAGTTTATCAGTGAACTTTTGCACCAAAACAATGTTTGAATCCCTTTAATGCCTATGGTCATGGAAGATTTTTACACTTAAAGATTCCTACTTCAGTTAAACAAAAAGGAGACCTCTCAAGACTTCAATTAACCCACACTTAAGCAGACACACAAACAAACTATAATCCAAGCTTAAGACAACATTCATCTCAGATTTAATAAGAAACTTTCAAGGAGACACACGGGTTAAACATCCTAGTCTCATGCTCATGTCACAATCTCGGACTAGTACTTCATTGAACACTTATTTAAACCAACCATGATGATTAATTGAAACCAAATGTATGTTAACAGCTACCAAACAACATTCATGCTAAATAATTCCCACAATGACTTGTGAATCAGTTCTTACATTGGCACTAACCTAAACTAATCATAATGAGAGAAGCAAAGCACAAATCATACTAACGGTTAAACCAACAGTACTGCAGTACTTAAACGATTGCCAACAGCCTTTAAAGCTTAAAACAGTACCACTTTTCTGTCAAACATTAAGCTACATATTTTAAAGTAAATCTTCTCAAAACAAACCAGAATAAACACTTATATGCTAATGCGAAAATGAATGATAGGAACAAAGTGGGGTTTGAATGTTACCTTCTTCGTGACAGCGAACTGAGGTTATTTGTGTCGTCGAGTCTTCGAATCCGCTCGAAAGTTTGTCGTTTCAGCCGAGAACCACCAAAATAATGCAACCAAAACTTTACGAGTTAAAACGAGATTTTTCTAAAAAAAAAGACTACGAATTTTACTGGTTGCGAAGGCTTATGAAAAGAAAGGAACTTTCAACAATCTAGAGAACTAATGAAGTAATCAGATTTTTCTTAATTGTTCAACTTGACCTCCCTTAACAGCCCATAGAGGGGTTGTATTTATAGCCGAAAAAAGAAGGGAAAACAGATTCAACCATGGTTTGAAATTGAATTCAACGGAAAAAAAAGATGGTGAATGGAAGGGAAAGGGAATCACCTTTTCAGAGATGCTTCCCAATCCAGAGGTTCCTTGGGACTCTGAATAGGTGGATTCGCGCACATGAGGTCCTTTACCCATCGGGTCGGGGCTGGAACCGACGGTTCACCATACTTCTCTTCTACAGAAGTTGATACGACCCCCCACTGATTCGTTCTGCCACCGCTTCAATCAAGAGAGATGTGGTAGCAGTGGAGGCGGTGAAAAGTTCTAATTCGCTACCCTTTTTCGATTCAAGAGAGAGGGAAGGTGGTTTTGGCAGTCTGATGATGATGGTGGAGGTGACGAGGTGATGGAAGTGGTGACGGGGTGGCAGCGATGGCGGTCGTGGTGGGTGGGTGGGTGGTGACGAGAGAGAGAAGACGGGTTCAGTTTGGTTAGGGAGTTTAGTGGAAGATGGGGTAGAGACTCAGTTGAAAGAGAAAGAGTTAGGGATTTGGTAGTCTTGGGCCGGGTCGGCTGGAATTGGGCTGAGGGGTTATGGGCTACTGATTTTGTTAACAGAATAGGATTTGGCCCAAATTTTACGTGGATGAATTAATTTCTAATCCCCTCTATTTCAATCAATTAATTAAAATATGCTTCTTTGTCTTAATTAATTCCCTACAAAATGCATACCTATATAAATTATGACACAAGTAATTTGATATACGCATTTAGTTTTAAAATAGAGTAAAAGATGATTAAAGGAAAAATGCCAATGCCAATATTGATATACGAATATCAACATTACTATTATTATTATTATTATTTTTTTTTTTTGAATGACTTTAATTAAAAAAAAATGTTTACTCCTTTTCAATTATAAAATAGGATGTTTGGTCATTTTTAAGAGACAATAAAAATGTTCTTAATTTTAGCGAAATATATCTCGAAAAAATGGTGTAATAATTGGCGAAAATATTCCAAACTCATTTTCGGGGAATTTTCACGACTGAGAAGCATAGTGAAATTAATTAAATAAAAAGGAGGGGCAAAATTGGGTGTCAACAATGTTTTTGTCATTCCTATACCCATAGCCATAAGCCTAAACCTAAATAAAGTTAATGAAATAATTAAGAAGATTCTTATATTTGAATGGATCACGTCAAAGCCGTATTTACTTACCATTTAATTCAAAGGTTCTTTGTATTAATACATTCTTAAAATCCGAAAAAACAGCAAAAACTGAACCAAACCGAGAAAACCGAAACCGATAGAATTTATACTATAATGGTTTGATTTGAATATTAAAAAAAAATCGACTTAATTGGTTTGGTTTGGTTTTAACCAAGAACCGAGTCAAACCGAACCGTGAACACCCCAAGTCATAGTTAGAGCAAAGACTCCAGTCATCCCAAAATGTTCTCCTTATTTTTGTAGTTTTTTGTTCTTTCACTCTAGTTTACTTTAATCTTTCACTTTTGGTATTTAAAGTGTCATTTTACTGCATGAAGTGTTTTTGTTGAGTTTCAAATTTTCTAGATCCATTTTATCTAGTATTACTAGTATTGAAAATTTTATTTCATTGGACAAAAAATGAAGGGAAACTTTATTCAACTATTCAGTTTTGTATAAAAATATTCTATTTTCATATCATTCTTACATATCATAAGCCTAATTGATACGATCCGGCTTGTGGAAGATACGGATTCAAACAACAATAACACGCAAACAAAGATAGGAAGAAATCAAAGATGAGAAGTGAAGAAAAGGGATGAGAAGAGAAGTAAGACCCACTTAGTAAAGGAACTAATCCTACTAAGGAAAATATACTATTTGAAATACAGTCAAGAGTTAATCAAATGAATCCACAAATGAGCAACTCTATTATGAAAGTCAATGAAAAGGGTTCAATAGCCAACAATGGAATCCACCATAATCAACTATCTCTAACACTACAATCTATGCTACCTAGTTAAACAAACTATCACTCCGAAGGATTATTCTCAATTCAACATAATCTAGGTAGTGAAATAACAAGTGTAGTATTTATACTACTATGCTAAAGAAGACTAAGCTAGCTATTACAAAAATACCCTTAATGAAGTAAAGGGCCTTGTTTGGTAGTTTTCTTTAGGGGATGATGACTTGTATTTACGGAATAGCCTCTTAGCTTGGCTAGCCACCATCGTTTCCCTCCATCTTATCTTTACTCCATGTGATCTAGCAATCGTCCATACATCATATATGCTCTACTATGAAGCTCCTCAAAGGTCTCCAAAGCCTCTCTTTGCATCAACATGGCTTGTAAGGATTGAAGTTCATTAGCTAGGCCTCAGGTAAAGTATCTTGGATCATGTGTGCTCCTCGGGCTCATATCAGTAATAGTGCAATATATATATATATATATATATATATATATATAATGTCAAAATAACTTTCAATTTATGATAGACGTGTATACGCTTTTCAAACGAAGAATGAAAAATTACCAAAAATAATTCAACAATATGGTATAAGTGAGGAAATTTTACTTAATAATCCTAAAATTTTGAGATAAGAAAATAATACCTTGTTCATCTCGTGTATTATGAAATAAGAACCTTATTTAAATTAGCATTTTCAAAAAATTTAAGTATCAGATAAGTTATTAACTATATCTATATTGGAGATTATTACTTTCCATTTAAATATTTATCAATAAAATAGTTTACAAATAATTAGACTTTGAGTATATAAGTATAACATGAAAATAGAAAAATGCTTTACAATTTAGCTTTTGTAGCAAAACTTCATAATAATAATAATATAAATAACGAGATTTATCAAGACATTTTTAAAATTTAAGCTCTAAATTTTTTTTTTTTAAAAAAATAAACAATGACGCTAAATGCTCTGGTTTGAAAACCAAAAGAAAAAGAAGAAGAAAAGAGAGATGTATGAATTTTAATTATGAAATGCTATTACTTAAAATTTTTAGTACTGAAAAATGTGTAAAATTTATATTACTAAAGATCGTTTTTCACATTTTAAAAATATATGTAATAATTCGACTCATTTCTAGGAATTGATTAAAAATCATGTGGGTCTATTATTCCATTCAAACTGTGAATGGATATTATTTCCCAAACGCAAAATGTAAGGGGATAAATCATTTTGTCATGTAAATTTGTTTGCGTTATTCCTTGCCCATAACGGCAGATTAAATGATGCCCATTTTTTAAAAATCCTTTTCTGCTCACTTTTATTTAAGTTAGTTCAGTTGGTTGGCTACTAAACTTTCACCTTGGTGAGGGTTCGAATCCCTACATTGTAATCTCCCTCCCCATTTTCCCTTCCCCTACCCCCTATGTAATATTTTTTATTTTTTATTTTTTTAAAGTTCCTCTTTTTTAGTTTGATTAGGTATCATTTGAAATCTTTAACATTGTATGCGCATGCATATTTAACAAGTGACGAATTTTAAAACTTTTCTACGATAAATGTCAAAGAAATTTAGTAAGGAAAACGTTAAGCCAATAATAAAGAGATCATGGTTCATCACTTCATCTCTCATAG
Organism: Lycium ferocissimum; assembly: GCF_029784015.1. NCBI lineage: Eukaryota > Viridiplantae > Streptophyta > Magnoliopsida > Solanales > Solanaceae > Lycium > Lycium ferocissimum. The sequence continues at coordinate 15,300,526 of NC_081345.1, forward strand.
TTGTTTGATAATCAACTATACTAGGCTTCAGGTGGCTCAAAGATGCAATGAGCCAGGGACTGCCTATAGAAATGGCAAAATTCATAATTACTTTCTAGTTTTAGTAATTAAAACATAAATCACTTTTGGATTTTAAAATCCCACAAATAAAACAATAAGATATTATCTGAAATGTTACTAGTAAAATTTAAATTTCCAACATAGTAATATAAAAAAGTGGCCTATGTGCATTCTTCTAACCTAAGTAAAGGATGTGCATAATGTTTGGGGTAAGTGCACATATAACCAATTTTGGGACCTATGTTTAAGTCATGTCCTAAGTTTTACTTTGCAAGTCTACTCACTTCAGAATAACTTTAGAAATACAGAATTGAAGTTACGAAAATTTGTGTCTGAAGCTGGAAGATTACATACATGACTGAACTTCAACCACAATAGCTGAATTTCAGGCATTTTTGCTTGCACTTCAGCTACATTTTGACCGCACTTCACCCACAAATAGATGAAGTTCATCCATTTTTGCATGACTTTCAATGAAACAAAATTTCCCCCAAAACAACTTGTTCTTCGAACTTCAAAAGGCCAATACACAATTTAATGACCAAATCTACTATAAATGAGCTTAAATTTAAAATCTAAGTTCCAACAACAACAACAACATATCAATGTAAAATTTCTCAAATTTAAAATTTAAGTTTCGCATATCATAAACAAAGACCAATGATTAATTTCTCAAAACAACAACAAATCTAACAAAATAAATTTTACCACAAAGATAATTTCTCAATGTTTTCAAGTAGAACGAGGAGGAAACAACGTGTTTTATCTGATGTTTGTCAAAACTATGTATATGTTAAATAATTTTTAAAAATTGAGTACAAGTTAAATAGTACTCCCTCCGGTTCAAAATAAGTGTTCACTGAGACTTTAAAACATCCTTTAAGAAAATACTAAAAAAAAAAAAAATAGGTGTTTTGATTAAATTATCCTTATTTAAAATTTGCATATTACTATTAACTTGACACATTGAGATCTGGTCACTAAGCACTTAATAAGGCCAAATCTGAGAAAGCAAAATTAATTCCTTGTTGATTATGTAAATGAACACTTATTTTAATTAAAAAACAAAAAGTTAAGTCGGCTCTTATTATTAATCGGAGAGAGTAGTGTTCAAATACGGCACGCCCTGAAATTTAGTCTAATATTTCAAAAAATTGCGCGAATTGCTCTTCATATGGACTGGTCTTCAATTTTTGGCCCTACTTCTCATTTAATGAAAATTGTGGGCCATAGTACCTTTATTCGCGAGTCTTGAAACCAGATTTCCTGGATTCGAACCCAGCAGAGTAAAAAAAAAAAAATCGCAAGACAAGGTTTTCATAGAAACTATGCCTATTCAGGGCAAAGTTATGCCTTACGACATAGTTCTGTAGGATAACTTAATTTCTAAAATTATGCCAGACAAGTCATAGTTTCTATGTAACTTAATTTCTACAGAACTATATCGGACAAGACATAGTTTACATAGAAACTATGTCTTGTCCGATATAGTTCTGTAGAAATTAAGTTATACTACAAAACTATGTCGGAAGAGGCATACTACAGAATTATGCAGTAAAGCATAACTTTGCTAGAATAAGCATAGTTTCTATGAAAACCTTATCTTGGGAATTTTCTTTTTTATTCTGCTGGGGTTAGAACCGAGATGTCAAGAATATTTTCGATCACTTTTTATTACTTAAAGTGCCTAAGGGGAAAAAAAGAATAATTAAAGTCCAGCGATTTGAGGTACAAAAATTAAAGGCCACCCCCCCCCCCCCCCCCCCCACATTAGTGCAAATGACCCTTAATATTTCATTTTTTTCGTATGGATTTACCTTCAAAGGCGCTGCTGGTCTTTAATTTTTGACTGAACGGGGATTTGAATCCGAAATCTAATTTTTTTTTTTGCGACGGACAAAAATTAAATACCAGCAACTTGAGGGACAAAAAACACTTTTTTTTTGCGCGGATTGCGCTTTATTTGGGGTGATCTTTAAGTTTTGTCCTTCAAATTGGTGGTCTTTAAATTTTACCCCTCGCCTAACACTCCAAGGGTTCGAACCCCAGCTCAGTAAAAAAAAAAAAAAAAAAAACTCACAAGGCAGACTTTATAAAATTCTGTTAATTCTGCCCAGCAAAATTCTGCATGAAGGGAGAATTTAAAGACCACCATTTTGAGGGGTAAAAATTAAAGGGCACCCCCAGCGAAGGGCAATCCTGCAAATTGGCCCAAACAGCAATTTGAGGGACAAACAAGGAGGGGCAGTTTGCAAATTGGGCCCTAATATTTTGAGCGAATGAAAGCTCAGTATCCAGTAGTGTAACGTTAGCCCACTCCAAACTGGTCCATAATGGAGTAGAGAAAGAAACAAGGAAGTGTCACCTATTTGAACTCTGCCAGCCCTTAACCCCCCGGCCTCAAATTGCCACCATTAGTCAATTTCCATCCATTTCTCCAACTCCCAAAAATTTAACCCAATTAGATTGATTTTTGGGATTACTTGGCTTGAATTTCTCGAAGTTGGTTGAAATGGATGGAAACTGACTACTGGAAGGTGTATTTGTATTCTTTAGCATGTTTCTTTATAGTTGGTATCAATGCACTTCATATATCCAGGTTTTTAATAGAGAACTGTCTTAGTCCAAATTTTTCCAAGTAAATTTGCTATCTTCACTTCTGATTAACTTTCTTGTCAGGATTACTTATTCTTGCACTGTATGCAAATGAAATTTCCTGCTTCTTGATAATATTACTCTGTAATTATTTTTTGAACTATCAGTATTGGTATAGCAGTGGACATGTCATGTTGCTTCTTAGAATAGGCCTTTTTGTATTGATGCTTGTGATAAGGGAGCTAAATTATTCAAGAATCAAATAAATTCTTCTCCTTTTGTTACAATAGAAAGAATACAACTGCTGTAATCTGGGGAAATAGGAATTAATTCTAGAAGACGGTACTTATATTTGCGAGAATTGGCAGTGCATCATTGAATATGTACAAATTATTGAGGAAAATAAACCATGGGGTGTTTTGGTCCTAACTTTCTATTTGTCTTAAGAAATTCAATGAATATGTACAAATTATTAGTTTAGAACCCAGTAATTTACAAAAACTAGAATCCTGAGCCCATAAGCTTCAAATCCTGGCTTCGTCTCTGCTAGTCATCCAAAAAAATAGAAATGAAAGAATATAATTGAAAGGAAAAAGGAAGTAGCTAGCCCCAAATGTTTGTTTGTTTGTGGGGTTGTGGAGAAGGGACCTCATTTAGACCTGTATGGCTAAAACATTAGATGTAATTTATGTTGTGTCCTAAGTTATGTTTTGTGTTTGTCAACATACAGGCAAATCGACTGGAGGCTCTTCCAATGATTCCAATTCACTAACTCCATTTTCCACCAGGAAAGACATGGCCAAACCCCAAGTAATGTGAACATCCAAGTGACAGTGCATTAACCAGACTCCTATTTAACAAAAAATTGTAAGTCCAAAGGCTCAGCAGAAAAGAATAAGCATTTGTTAAAAGAGATTTAAGTAATGTAAAGATTTTTTTTATGCTATAAGTGTAATTTAATCTATTGTAGCATATTCGTTGGAGTAGCATTTTATCAGGTTATCAATTACTGCTTATCGTAGAAATTTACCTTATATGTAAGTACTTAAACAAGTGACCAAATTGTCTAAAAATATTTTACACTAACAGTAGATAAAACTTGTTTTTGTAATAAATATACACGTATGTGGCACTTTTCTCACCTGGGTTGTTAGCAACAAATCTGATAACCGACCACCCATTGACAGGTACACTTGCTGTGTTTCTGCTAGGTGGATCAACAAGGTTGAATTTAGATGTATCAGTTTGAGGATTAAAGTTCCCAAAGCCCTGCGCAATGATGTAAAAATCATATCCGTGAAGATGGATTGGATGGTTTTCACCTGTGACGATGCTTGTTCCCTGTAATACAACTTGAACTCTTGTCCCGTATTTTAGTTTGTAAACTTTAGTTCCTGGAACAGGTTGCCAGAGTGATCGACTTACATTGCCAGTGTAATCAAATTTCACAGGTGGGACTGCTGGGAAATCAGTTGAGAAAATGCCAGGTATCCCTTGGTGATGTGCTTGTAGAATGGAAAAGTTGGGCGGTAGCACAAAAGACACATTGTTCATACTGGCGGTGAATCGAGTTCCATTTGGGCCTTGACAGCTGCTGGAGCTTGCACCTGGTTGGAAATAATAAACTTAAATGTTAAAAATATGATTGTCTATGTTCATTTATCTTTTGAGTTATCCAATTAAGGTGCGTCTTTTGGGGCATCCTAGAATGTTCAGTAGTACTGCTAATTAGTAGTTCATGTAACTAGGGGTTTAAATGTTGATGTAGTAGCTTATTGTATAGCCATTCGATATTCAGACTAATTCGAATTTGCACCTCATAGGGTTCACTAAAGGGGAAACCGCTCCCTTGTCGAAGTTTCTCCATTTCTCGGAGTTGAACCCAAAATCTCTAGTTAAGAGCAGAGGAATTTCATCCATGCCACCACACCCCATGGTTGGTGATCTAATAGCTATATATGTGAGTATACTTTGTTGTTTCGTAAGAGTAAACTCTCTTTTAATATTATAGCAGTGTGCTTTATAGGTTTGTTTTCCTTTTTTCATCCTCTTTGTGCCTTATAGAAATACTTATTTTGTCTTCTAACACAGTTCAATCTTTCCCCCACAAATCTGCACACATTGAAATCCCCTCCTATGACCCATAGGTCAGACCATAATCCCCTGATAGAAGCTAACTCGAGCCAAAGATCCTCCCTTTCTGGATTGGTATGAGGGCCATAGACACTAGTAAAAACCCATTTGAAGTCCTCGGCAAGACTTTCAAATCTACATGATAAAGAAAAGGCTCCTGTTTCAAAATCAACACATTTCCAAGCTCTTTTGTCCCACATTATTAATATCCCTCCTTTGGTACCAATTGCTTTGACTTCGCCAAGAGACCCATCCGTTTCCCAAATTTGCCTGATTAGAGATGGATTCCATGTCTCTATTTTGGTTTCTGCAGGCAAATAATATCAACTCCCACTTGTGAATAAGAGATTTCAAAGTGCTCTCTTGTCTTTATCGTTGAGACCCGCACATTCAACCGAGTGTTTTAACTCTCATCCGGAAAGAGCCTTGTGAGACCTGCCCCTTTCTTTCTTCCCACTCCCGTCATGGAGACCCCAATCCAATCTTTTAAGTTCGCATCGCTTTGCTTTTCCCTTTCTTTAATTCTCCTGTTTTATTTTTTTGCTCAAGAATCTGCACTTTCCTTCTTTCCTCCATTCTCAGAATAATTCCTAGAATTTCATGTTCAAACCCAGCAACATTTACCCCCAACACTTTGCAAGCCTTCATCATTGTCAACTTCGTCCATTTTGAGGTTTCCACCACATCAGGGATGTCAACAGTTTGAATTTGTGAATCATTCCAAGGCAAAGGAAGAAAACTGTTGAAGGACTGCGATGAGATACCAGAGTCAGATTCATCTGGAACTGACATTACTGGGAGTATCGATTTGGGTATATGAGGGTCCATCGAGTGTCCTGCGTGGTCTGCTTCATCATCTGCTTCAGGCTCGGATAGTGTACCCTCCATGGGCTCTAAATCCCTGAGATTGGAAGCTTGAATTTCTAGTTCAAAAGGATCAAAAGAGAATGAAGCATTCAAGATCAAAGGCGATGATGGGCTTCTCCAACACTATTCTGGACCTGGATTTGATTGACCCTCCGCTTCAAGGAGCACAATTTACCTGGTCAAGAGGGGAGGAGTCTCTCCAAGCCTCTAGAATTGATAGGTTTCTTATCTCAACAGAATGGAGTGAGTTGTTCAATGCTATCAAACAGTACCCTTTGCCTAGAGTTTTTTCTGATCATAAACCAATTATCCTGGAAAGTGGGGATTGGGAGGCCACACCTTCTTATTTCAAATTTGAAAACATGTGGCTTCAAGCTGAGGGTTTCATGGACATGATAGAAGGATGGTGGATTTCTTACACTGTACTAGGCACCCCAGACTTTGTGCTAATGCAGAAATTAAGGAATCTCAAGAAAGACATTACTAAATGGAATAGGGAGGTCTATGGAAAAATTGAGACTCAAAGGAACAAGGCACTCAAAGAACTTGGAAAGCTGGACCAGTTAGCTGAGCTCAGAACTCTATCTACAGAAGAGAAAGGTCAGACATTAAATCTTAAGCTTGAACTTCAGAAAATAGCAACCGCTGAAGAGATCTCATGGAGACAAAAATCAAGATGTTTATGGTTGAAAGAGGGGGATAAAAATACAAAGTTTTTCCAAAGAATGGCCAACTCTCATAGAAAGGGTAATACCATTGACAGACTCAAAATAGGGAATGAAGTAATTGAAGATAAAGGAAGGATCAAGAATGGCATTCTGGAGTACTATCAACAAATCTACAATGAGACTGAATCTTGGAGACCCTCAGCTGTCTTTGAAGGTCTGCCAAGTCTCAACACAGTTGATAAAGAGGACCTTGAACTTCCTTTCACCGAAGTGGAGATCTCAGAAGCTCTCATGACTTGTGCTCCTGACAAAGCTCCAGGTCCGGATGGTTTCACTATGGCCTTCTTTCAGAAATCATGGAACTTCATCAAAGCAGACCTGCTAGCAGCTTTTAATTTCTTTCATCAGAACTGCCAAATGGTGAGATCATGCAATGCCTCTTTCATTGCTCTTATCCCAAAGAAGAAAGGGGCCGCAGAGCTTAGAGATTATAGACCTATAAGTCTTATAGGCAGTGTCTACAAATTGCTGGCCAAAATTCTAGCTAAGAGGCTGGGAAAAGTGGTGGATTCCTTAGTTTCTGGACAGCAGAGTGCTTTTATGAAGAATAGGCAGATCACTGATGCATCCATGATTGCCAATGAAGTGCTAGACTGGAAAATTAAAAGTGGAGAGACTGGGATCCTATGCAAATTAGATATTGAGAAAGCTTTTGATCAGCTTAACTGGGCTTATTTAGTAAGCATTTTGAAGCAAATGGGTTTCGGGGAAAGGTGGATAAGGTGGATTTATTACTGTATTTCGACAGTGAAGTTTTCAATTCTGGTGAACAGGAGCCCAGTGGGGTTTTTCTCTTCTCAAAAAGGACTCAGGCAGGGGGATCCATTGTCCCCTTTCCTCTTTATCATTGCGATGGAAGGATTATCTCAACTGTTAGCAAAGGCCAAAGAACTTCAGTGGATTCAAGGGTTCCAAGTGGGCAGAAATCCTTCCACCTCAGTCTCAGTCTCTCATCTACTATATGCAGATGACACCCTTATATTTTGTGGAGCTGATTGTCAGCAGGTCTCTAATCTCAACACCACTCTCATGATCTTTGAGGCCATCTCTGGACTTCATATCAATATGCTTAAGAGCACTATATATCCAGTGAATGAAGTGGCCAATCTAGAAGCTCTTGCTGATATACTTAGCTGCAAAACAGGCTCCTTTCCCACCACCTACTTGGGACTTCCTTTGGGTGCTATATTCAAATCATCTGGGATGTGGAGTGGGGTCATTGAAAGAATGGAGAAAAAACTAGCCACTTGGCAGATGCAATACCTCTCATTGGGTGGTAGGCTCACCCTCATCAACAGTGTCCTAGACAGCATCCCCACTTACTGTATGTCACTCTTCCCTATGCCAAGCTCAGTTCTAAAGCAAATTGACAGGCTCAGAAGGAAATTCCTATGGAAAGGTAACAGTGTTACTCATAAATTCTCTTTAGTTAAATGGCAATCAGTTATTCAACCCAAAAGCCAAGGGGGGCTGGGAATCAGAAATCTTAAGCTTCATAACAACAGTCTACTCATGAAGTGGCTTTGGAGATATGGTCAAAATGAGCCAGGGTACTGGAAGGAAATTATCAAAGCTAAATATGGTATTCAAGACCACTGGACTGCTAAGAAAAGCAATGAACCACATGGTGTTGGAGTATGGAAACACATCAGTAGTCTCCAAGAGGATTTCTTCAAGGCTGTCTCATTCAAGGCTGGAAATGGGCTCAAGATCAGATTTTGGCAGGACAAATGGCTTGGGGACACTTTAGTAAAAGACTCATTTCCCTCACTATTTCTGATAGCTTCTAACAAAGAAGCAACATTAGCTCAATATAGAGATAACAACTACTGGACACCAATTTTAAGGAGAAACTTACAGGATTGGGAAGTTGATGATTTTCTTTCTCTTTTACAAAGATTGGAACAATGTATTTTGGTGGCTGAATCTCAGGACAGAATCCTATGGGGCAATTCTAAGGAAAAGATTTTCACTGTGAAGGAATGTTACAACTGGAGCTTTCAAAATAGCCTTTTAGAGGTCTGGCCTTGGAAGCTTGTATGGAGAACCAGGCAGCCTCTCAGAGTTACTTGCTTCATTTGGACTGCACTGAAGGAAGCATGCCTAACACAAGACAATCTTAGGAGGAGAGGTGTAATCGTCGTTAACATGTGTGCCATGTGCAAGCAGGCCAATGAAAGTGTCAACCATCTATTTTTGCACTGCCCTGCAGCAGCTAGCCTCTGGTATTTCTTCTACTCTATGCTTGGTCTCAAATGGGCAATGCCATTCAACATCAAAGATGCTTACGCTAGCTGGATACTCTGGAGAGTTGACAAATCCATTAAAAGAATCTGGAGAATGATTCCAGCAGTAATTTTTTGGACCCTATGGAAGGAGAGAAACAGTAGATGCTTTGAAGGAATCTCAACTCCTATTTGCTCCCTAAAGTCTAGGTGTTTAGCTAGTCTTTCTAGTTGGCATTTTTTTGCCCCTGTAAACAGTGTGGGTAACTTTCTAGATTTTGTTAGCTCCCTTTCTCTAGTTTCAGTAGAGATGGGGTATCTTTAGATTGGTTCTACAAGTTTTTTGCTAAGTCTGCTTCGTGTTTCTGTTTGAAGCAGCTTTTTGCCCATCTGTAACCTTGCATCTTCTTGATGCTTTACTAATGAAATTTTATTACTTTACCAAAAAAAAAAGAAATACTTATTTTGTAAAGAGATTAGCTTATATTCCAACACACCTCTAGGGCAGTCATTGAGTCCCACCCCAACCGTGAAGAAGAGATTTTCGTCAATTTCAGTTGGCACCTCAACCTTTCTTGGGCTTCTGAAACTAGCTGTGAAGGCAGTGGCAGTTGCAGTGTCATTATATACTGGTAAAGATGGGAAAACTGGATTGATCTTGATTCCCTGAACAGAGCAAGGAGTATTCTTGTACTCAAGGATAGCTGTCGTAGTGGTGTTGTCAAAAGGTGCTCCTTGAGCACTTGCATAAGCATGCGCCGCCATGTAATATCTGGCTGGTGGCTGGTTACCAGTGATTAAGACATCAGTAGTCTGGCCTGGACCTAACATAAGCACTGATGTGGTGAAGGGTTGAACATAAGAGGCGTCTGCTCCAACAACTGTTAGCTTGTGGTTTGCCACAGTAAAGAAAAGCGCCTGGTTGAGTCCAGCATTGATAACTCGAAGGAGGTTTGTTTCACCAGAGTCCACCAGGACTACGGTAGTATCTGCATGAAGGTGAATCCAACTAAATGATTTCTATGAGAACATGATAGCTGAGCATGTTACTCTGAATCCAAACTAATGAATGTTAGGATGAACTAGTTAGTTTGACAAGGGGCCCTTATACTATGAGATAAATTTATGCCATTATTTAGCATTAGTATCACACATGCTTTTTGTTGACTATCATAGGAGAAATTGACATTAAAAGTTTTGGAGTAATATTTGAATTGAATATCGTCAGTGCTCTTGAGATATTTCTAGCTCTGTTATGTGATCATGAGTCTTAATAAAAAGGGAGTAGAGATGTTTTTAGAGTTTAATTTCTATGCATTGACAATGTATGAAATATTTACACCACGAAGTCACTTACAAGGAGTATTCTCTATGCTAAGCAGTAAGTACTATAAATAGTAACCTGGTAAAAATGATAACTAACCTGCTGTCACATGTCTATTATACTACACTGGTAGTGTAAAAAATCTTTACGCTATTAGTTTATATAACTCAAATCCATTTCTTAGAACTAACCTTTACTCGAACACCTGTAGAGATCACCTGGTTGACCATTAATGGTGTATGCATCCGATGCATTAGGAGCTGCTCCTGTTCTCGTGGCTTGTCTTACTACGTCCATAGGATTTGCATCCCACCACTCACCTAATCACAAAATGCCATACAATTACTTCAATGGGAAACAGCTCAGCTAGTAAGTATTGATACACCCTCGATTCTTTTCAAGTCTTTCGTTTAAAATGGGAAGAAATCGGTACCAAGCAGAATGGGCGTCTCTCTTTTGGGCTTAGGGAATGGGTAGAATTCTTCTTCTTTTGGGCGGATGATTAAAGCTCCGTAAACAGTGGCCCTGAGCCATGAGCTGTGGGCGTGCCACCAAAGTGTGCCTTCCTGTCCTTGAATTGTGAAGCGGTAAGTGTAACTCCCTCCTGGTCTAATTGGGCATTGTGTTATAAATTCTGGTCCATCTGCCCATGCTGTTCTTATTTGCTTGACTCCATGCCTTTCCAAATGCAACAAAGTTGTAAAAACCACACAAAAGGACAACGCTTATGCATGATATCGTTGTGTTCAGTATATGGATTTAACATATGTATATATTGATAGACGGCAATGTGAATTTTCGCACTATCAATATATGTATTACAACTTGTCTTTAATTTTCAAGATACTACGTCTAGTTTTATTAGACGATTACTTATAATTATTGTTTAGATAACTTGATAGTATAACAAGTTGATATTGTCTGTGTACTACATATGTTAAATTAATCATATATTCACATCTTATAAGTTCATTTGCATTCTGCATGCATGAACTTACCAGTGAATGGTGACATTGTATCGAGCTCTGTTAATTACGTTGATGACTAAATTATCACCATTGTTCACTTCCAAGGTTGGTCCAGGAAATTGTCCATTCACTGTTATAGTATTATGGATCTTGCACAACCTCTTTACTGGTGTTGCTTGAATCTGTTCCATAACAATAGAGCTCAGCATCTTCCAAATTCTAACTAAAATCTCAAAATGTTAATCAGCAAGAGACAAAAAAGATTAACGCAAACAAGAATGACATACAACAAAATCATGGTAGTGTGTTTCTGCACTTGCATTTGCTAAGAGAAGCAAAATGGCGATGAAGAAGAAATAGCGCAAATTGTTGGATATTCTGTTACCAGCATCCATTGTGTTTCGTTTCATAAATTCTGTCAAGTAATGGAAAATGCATGCAAGATTTGCAAATAGTAAAGATTTGATAGTTGAGTCTTAATATTTTTATAGGAGAGGAAGAAGGAAGAAAGGGTGGTTTGAGGTTTGCAGATTAGCTTTTGATTCAGCATGAAGGTCAGCTAATTTTATACGGCCAAGTATAGTTTAATACCCTGTACAAGTTGTTGCACCCACTGTTGCAGAAATTTTTGTAAATGCTTGTTTCATACGTCTCTTCTTGAGGTTACAATATTAAGTTTTTACTTATTCACATTATCAGTATGCATGTTTCTTGTTATGATTATACTGTATAATTTATACGCCATGCCCCATAGATTAAAGGAAACTTCTCTATCGTTAATCTTGATTATTTTTGAGTAATACTAAAAGCTAGCTCATCAAACCAATCTTCTTTGACCAAAGAAGGAAATCTTGTCTTGTACATGTATATGCATCTTCAAATCAATACATGCAAGAAATACTAAACTCCGTCCCCACCATAAAAGAGGAAAATAAACCTCTAATTAATTTGGGGTGTGTTTCAATCGAGTTCAAATAATATATGCCATCCGTGTAAATAATGTTTGCACCATTCGGTTATCTTTACCTATTGTAGCATGTAATAAAATATCTATTCCCTTCGTTCACTTTTACTTGTCCACGATGGGCTTTGCACGCTCCTTAAGAATTAATAAATGAAGTGTATATTTTACCATAATACCCATATTAATTGGTGTATAGTCTCAATAGAATTGAGAAATGATTTGAAAATGAGTAATTAATGTTAAGAGTAAAACAGAAAATAAAGGTTTGTGTGATATGCTAAAGTGGACAAGTAAAAGTGAAAATTTATTTTTAGGATGGTGTAAAGCTTAAACTCGTTTCAGTAAAGGATTTACATTGTCATTAGGGTTACATACATAATGTGATTGTTTGCTCTTCAACTCTCGTTTATTACATGATGCAATCAGCAAGACGATCTATACCAGACAATATAGCTTTAGTTACTTCTTATCATGGAAATATGGGGAATTTAATAGTTGACCAAAATATTCTACTACTTATTGTCTTATAATGCGTGGTACAAATTTATGCTAGATAGTCAATTATGGTTAATCTAAATTCTAAAGGGTGATGATATGATATGCCTAAATTCAAATAACTTTGAAGTGTGTGTGTGTGTGTGCTTTTTTTTTTTTTTTTTCGTATGAGTAACTTCTTGTTGTCGCACAACTGTTGCACAACAAAATCTCTATTCAAATGCTAGAAAGACCATCATTTAAAAGACGGGAAGTTAAGCTTGTCAATTGTCATGTGAAAACGGTTTAAACAATGGGCAAAAGAACAAGCTCAGAAGTTTTCGATACTGTTCCATTAGAATAATCAGATTTTAGAGATTAATTTGATAGAGTGTAACAAAATTTTCGGTTAGTAAAAACTTTTACCCCAAAAAGGTGCAGTTGAATTTGTTTAGTGGTTTAAAGGATCCGTGAACTGATTCGTTAGAGACAAGAATAAATTATGAATGCCAAGTAAAACAATCAAGTAAATATGAAACAAGAATATATTAGATTGAGCCCGGGCCATATGAACTCAAGGAATCTCTCAATGAGGATGACTCCGGATGAACACTTCAGCCTTGAAGAACACTTTGGATTCGGTACAAAAAGTAAGTAAAAGTATTATAATTTGCTTGTGAACGTAAGTGTATATTGTTAAGCTAAAATTGGATGCCCTCTAACACTGACATTGGGCTCCTTTTATAGGTGAAAACTATCAGCATAGAGCTGTGAATCGTGCCCCATAATGGACAATAATGACTAATAAATGTTACTTAATTACAAAGGCATAACGTTTGGCTACATATCCGATCCGGATATGTAGCGCCTGAAACTCATAAATGACTCGTAATTGCTCCATATTCTTTGCTCCGGGTTCGTGTGGAATCATTTCCTTCAGGTTCTTGTGTGAAATGCATCTTCAACCATTCTTATCTGCCACATGTTGAATTGTCGATACTAACTCGTGCCACGAGTAATGTAAGATTTCACCCTACACAAAAACCTAAAACGACAAGCTTTGATTCTTGTGACATCCTTAAGCTGGCCAGGCAGGCTGTTTATTGTTGGAATTAAACCAAGATTATTAATCCAATTTTGCTTAGGATTGGTATTTATTTAATTCATACTTAGAATTTATTTGTCTAGTTCATATTGGAATGGGTTTTCTAGTCCTAGTGTATGTTGGTTTTCTAGTATTATAAATAGGGATGATCTGTCACATATTTTTATTGTAGTGAGATTCAAGAGTTTTGAGTTATTAAGTAAAGCCTCCTACCTTCTCTCTTTAGTTTGATAAATTTCTTCTATATAGTCATTATTGAGTCTTTCACGTGTGCTTATATTATTCCTTTGAGTATTTTTAGGTCCTTCAAATTGGTATCAGAGCCTGTGTGAGATCCGATCAAAGCCTCGTGTGAAATCCGGCATATATAAAAGAATATGAATATTCCATATTTACCGGATTGTCCCGTTTTTGTGTTTGATGGCAAAATTAATTTTGAGAGTTGGTATCAACAGATGAAGAATTTCTTTAATGTTGTTAGACTATGATCCATTATTGATGAAGGGTTCGTGGAAACCGCAAAAGGCACACCACTGACTGGTGAAGCAGCTACACAATTGGAGAAAAATATGCAATTGAATTATAAGGCATTCTACTACCTCAATAGCAAAGTCCGATTACATGTATATAACAAATATTTGCATGCAAAATCAACAAAAGAGGCGGACAATATTAGTGAAATCATATAGGCGTGCCGCAGATGTGAAGAGAGAGAAACTTCAAGAGCTTCGGAGACAGTATAAGTTGCCCCAGATGAAACCAACAGAATCTATCAAAGAATTTTTTACAAGAATTATAAAAATAGTTAATGATATGAAGGTCAATGGAGAAGTATTGGAATATGTTAAAGTTGTTGAGAAGATATTACAGTCTCTGAGATTAGAATTTCACATTAAGAAAACAGTTATTGAGACAACCCAGGATTTTAATGCGTTGAGAGTTGATGATCTAGAAGATGAATTGGTGGCATATGAGATGTCATTGAATCAGCAAACACATGAGATAGTGGATGAGGCATTGCAAACAAAGGATGAACCAAAAGATAAAGAAGAGTCATCAAATCTGGCAGAAATAAATTAAGAAGGCTAGAATTTAGAAATTATGGAGAAAATAAGAGAAGGTAGAGGTAATTTTTGTTGTGGTATAGATGTCTTTGATTGCAGTACAGAATCCAATAATGTTCAAATTGATTTATCAATGATTTCTGGGATAGCTAAAAAGGATAATTTGATTGGGGCTGATGCTCTTTCGGTAGATGCTACTAGTGTTTCAAGTAATGAAATATGTAATAGATATGATTGGTCTATACAACGTGGGGCTATTGAAAACGGAATAGAAGTACCCGCCATTATCACACAAGAAAAATTGTTTGAAGGCATCGAAGATGAATCTAGTGATGAGAGAAGCAAAAGAGTTCATCGAGAGCAAGTTTTTGATGATCTACCCAAAATTAAAGCAGAAATAATTAAGGGTCTAGATCCACAATTAACGTGCATGATTTTGGATATTGAAGACGCAATCAATTTTGAACCATTACCTGAGATTGTATATTTTGAGGAGCTTGAAGAAAAATTATTTGTTGATGATACTGCTCTACCACCTATTGGAAGGTAAACCAGAGTCGGATGGGCACGCAAGACCAAGTACAAATCAAGTGAAGAAGCAGATGATTTTAAATCAAGACGAGTTATTGAAGGATACAAAAAGAAGAACAAATATGCTCATGATATTTTGAAGATGGAGAAAGTCAAATTAACTTTGAATCTTGTTGAAGAGAAACTGAAGCTGACTAAAGATGACACTCGCAAGTTTGTCGATGCTACGTACTTCAGGAAATTGTTCGAGAGTCTGAGGTGGTTGACTTCTACAAGATATGATATTGTTAATGGCACACTCAAGTTTGAAGATCTTGGTTTAAGGGAGGCTATGTTGGAATTAAACCAAGATTACTAATCCAAAGTTGTTTAAGATTGGTATTTGGTATTTATTTAATTCATACTTAGTTAAGATTTATTTGTCTAGTTCATGTTGGAATGAGTTTTCTAGTCCTAGTGTATGTTGGTTTTCTAGCATTATAAATAGGGATGATCTGTCATATTTTTTTTATTTTAGTGAGATTCAAGAGTTTTGAGTTATTAAGTAAAGCCTCCTACCTTTTCTCTTTAGTTTGATAAATATCTTCTATATAGCCATTATTGAGTCTTTCACGTGTGCTTATATTATTCCTCTGAGTATTTTTATGTCCTTTCATTTATGAACAACTTTTTCGAAAAGAATTCGTCCTTCCCTATACGCTATGTTCAGAATATTGCATCATTACACAAACCGAACGTGTTGACCAAATTATTTTTGTACATTATCACGACATACACACAATATTAATTCGATGAAACTGCTCGGTATTAAGTTGACTTGCAAATTTTCTCATTTCTACGTACATTGCTTTCTCTTGTGTTTTCTTGAAAACTCATATTCACAATTAGTTACGAGTGGTTGTGATTTATGAACACTTCAATTATATCTCTGTTTTTGTAGTCAAACTGAGAAATTACGTAACATACTACTTTTATGTACAATGCAAATAAAAAACAGTATAAATATACAGCATGGGGTTTATGTTATTTTAGTTTAGTTTAAAACTGTGCTCTTTTATGTTATTTGGTTACGTAACTAAAGTAATATTTTTTATAATTTTTTAGTATTTATCCTCACGAACCAGCCCAGTCAAATCCCATGAAGTTGGCCAGCCAACTGGGGCTGGGTTAAAAGCCTCATCTTTAATGAACTGAGAAAATCTTAAACCAACTCCCCAACTAGCAGGTAGGGTTCCCACTTCCCATATCCCTAATGGCCTAATTAGATTCTTTGTTGAGAATTTGATATTATGTCCAGTCAATCCACTAAATGATACAAATGAGAATATTTTTATCGTATAGACATACTTTTATCTCAAAATGACTCCTGTATATCATGTATATTTATGTGTGTGATATACATATGTGGCATTGAGGTTCTTGTCCAAGTGTTTCCAAGCAATTTCAAGAACACCCTTTAAAAAACAAAGAAACATGTTTTGAGATGAAAATATAGAATCAATATTTGGTAAAAAGAATGTTGGAAATGGTACTTTCCCCCGACCTGTCATTTTTCCAGGGACCTAGTGGGAAATTTATCGGTTATTAAGTGAAATTGGAATGCCAATTTTTTTATGCTATACTTGTTAACCTTAATCTTTGACTAATATGTTGTTAATTGCTGTTAGCACACACTTCTCTTCTTTCTCACCGATTCAATTTAACTTCAAGGGCGAGAAAAACAGCAAACCCTGATCCAAGAGAAATCATAATCATATTTCAACCACAATAAATCAACATAGTCCATCATAAATGAAACTATCCACTGAAAAAAAAAAAAACACAATATAACCTTATAAGTCCACCGTAAGGGACGGCGGCCACATTTCAAGGCAGGCAACTATCACAACTTTTGCATTGAAGAAAAACTCTTTTTAAAGGCAAAAACGTCAATGTATGGGTATTGGTCATATGATATTTGGTTATTTAAAAGAGTCGCACTGGTGCAAATCTTCACCCAATTGGAAATGCGTCCACAAAATACAATTTGTCCTAGTGCCACTAGAGCCCTGATGGCAGTTGATCTTTTGTAGCAGCTACCCAAATCATTCTGGATTGGGAAAAACCTATGCAGAAAATATTGACCTGATAATAAATTCAGCTAAATTTGAAGGTTCTGATAAAACACTTTCAAACAAACACTCTTAGTTACATTTGGTGTTATGAGTGACTCAGAGGCGGAGTCAGTATTCAAAGCTTGTGGGTTCGAGATTCTAATTTCTTTAAGTTACTGGGTTCTAAATTAACAATTCAATGAATTTTCTAGACAAATACAGGGGTTAGACCAAAGTTACTGGATTTGGCCGAACCCCTGAATAATATACTAGCTCCACCCCTGCTACAACCTGCAGACTTTATGAATCATCATGCATAAGGAAGAACCAGAAGTGTAAGAGCAGAGTGACTCTGTCGTCCGTTTTTCATGATAATATGATCTAGTTACAACAACGAGCCTTCCTGTTTGGTAGCAGGGCGACTTCCTTCAAAGACAGAACAGATTCTTCAATGAGTGTTCCCAAGGCACATATCTGATTATTTTTATTAGGCACCGGTGATAAATATGGACTTGGCGGTTTCGCTACCCGGTTACAGCAGGTAGCGACTTCCTTCAAAGAAACACAATGAGTTCTTCAACTGAGATAGGCACATACCATATACCATATCTTGACTCTGTGTTATGATACGAGTGATGCAACAATGATCATTTCTCAGTTTACTGGTGCATAATGACTTCCTTCAAATAAAAGCAACAGACTCAACAGCCTCAATGCACATATCTTGATGTCATAATTAGTTCTACAAGGTGACAGCCCATCCTAATTAGATGAGGCGTCTAAATTGACAGTAAAATTCCTGGGAAGTTGCTCTTGTAGTACCATTCTCTATATAAGCAATACCGATATAACTGCATTTTCGACACAAAAGTTTAGCGTATCGTTGAAGGAAACCCCATGAGTCAGTGGATCTAAAATAGGGTGAGCATCTAAGTTTATTTATGTGAGTAAATCTTCTCTGGTCAATGCATACAAACAACTGAGAGAACTCCTCTCCTCATTATTTTCATCCAATGACTGTAGTATTGCGGTTGCAAGAGTTGAGGTTCAATTCATATCCACAGGATCCACAACTACAACAAAATTAAGCCAATTTTTGTTTGAATCATTGGCTTTACTACCAAAATAATCATAAAATCATAAGAAGAAAAGAAATCCAATCAGAACAGAGTTTAATTAAGACGGGAAACTCAAAAAACATTTTTTGATCAGGAAGTAGTTAAATCAGATAATTTTCGCTTCATTATTGGTTGTACAATGTGTCGTAATACTTGTATCTTTTGATCTACTAGTAATAACATTCCACAAATGGGAGAGAAGGAAGTAGTATAAATAAAATAAGCTACCTGTATGTGTGACGTCTCTTTGAGAATTGCTCAAGAGCCTGCAAAAAGCAACAGAGGCACTGGAAAACTCGTCTTGGGGTAAAGGACCTGGGGATGCAGGTTCCTATAATTCCAAATCACAAGAAACGGGGCTTTTCTTTTCGTGATTTTGGAGAATATAACAGCTTTGAGAATTTCTCAAGAGCCTGCAAAAAGCAACAGAGGCACTGGGAATCTCATCTTGGGGTAAAGGACCTAGGGATGCAGGTTCCTATAATTCAAAATCACAAGAAACAGGGCTTTTCTTTTCGTGACTTTGGAGAATATAACAGCTTGTATGGCAAATTCTTCATGAACCGGTACTCTAAGATTCTAATTGATCATGGTGATCTAGTACTTGGCATGGCAAATTTAGCATTTGAAAGCACTCTTTAAGTGCTAGATGGTTAAATTGATTTTGGTCCCTGATGCACTCTGATTGATGAGCAGGTATCAGGAATCCATTGGTGGTAGAAGACTAATAATAGCATGAGGCTGAATTAATATCTGGCTTTACAACCATTGACATTGCGATGGCTATTATCGAATTGTGTCAATGTTAAAGAAGCACGAGGCAGCTTTGAATTTCACATGTCTTAAATTGCGCACAGTTGATCAGGAAAAGGAATTTTTAGGAGCATTAGCTGATTTGGAGGCGATAGTTTGGGAGGTAAAATATATGTTAGATAAGCTTAATTTTCTAAAGAATAGTGCATTCTCCATTACCTTAAAAAATCAGTTGTTGTGAATCAAATTCAAGCTGAACTTCACTAATGTTAGATAAGCTTAATTTTCTAAAGAATAGTGCATTCTCCATTACCTTAAAAAATCAGTTGTTGTGAATCAAATTCAAGCTGAACTTCACTAATTGAACTGTCCAAACTGTATCCAAATAATGGTTTTTCCTTTAGCTGCATTGTTACTACCCTGCCCAATGGATTCTCTCCTCTATAGTTTCAGAAAATATCTCCAGCACCACCTCTTCCAGGATTTCCAAAGCTAATGCACTATTCTTTGGAAAATTAAGCTAATCTAACACATATTTACCTCCCAAATTAATCCCTATGGATCAGCTAATGCTCCTGGAAATTTCTTTTCTGCGCAATTCAAGATGTGTGAAATTCAAAGCTGCCCCTCCTGCTTCTTTAACATTGACAAAATTTGAGGATAGCCATCACGGCGTCAATGGTTGTAAAAGCCAGTTGTTAATTTAGCTGCATGGTTATTAGTCTGTACCACCAATGGATTCCTGATAGCTCCATCAATCATAGTGCATCAGTGACCAAAATCAATTTAATTGGCTAGCATTTAAAAGGATATCTTTTTACATTTTACTACCCTTGCTGCTATAAGAGTGCCTTTAAATGCCAAATTTGTCAGGCCAAGTACTCGATCACCATGATCAATTAGAACCTCAGAGTACCCGTTCATGAAGACTCCTCCATACAAGTTACTGGGGAAGACGAGTTTCCTCGTGCCTCCGCTTCCATTATTTTCTTTTACTTTTGCATTATAAATTCAACTACATTTGAAGCTTGTACAACACTTTTGAACAAACACTCTTAGTTACATTTTGAGCTACAACCTACAAGCTTTATCAATCATCATACATAAGGAAGAACCAGAAGTATAAGAGTAGAGTGACTCTGTCGTCCTTTTCTTATGAGATTGGTCACAACAACAAGCATTCCCTTTTGGTTGCAGGACGACTACCTTTAACAACAGATTCTTCGACAAGTGTTCCTAAGGCACATATCTGACTCTATTTTTCTTAGGCACCGGTGATAAATGTGGACTTGGTGGTGGCAGCAGTTAGCGACTTCCTTCAAAATATACAATGAGTTCTTCAACTTGAGGTAGGCACGTATACACATATCTGACTCTATTTTTCTTAGGCACCGGTGATAAATGTGGACTTGGTGGTGGCAGCAGTTAGCGACTTCCTTCAAAATATACAATGAGTTCTTCAACTTGAGGTAGGCACGTATACATATTGACTCTTGGATACGTGTGATACAAGAAGGAGCATTTCTTACTTTACTGGTGTCTAATGACTTCCTTCAAACAAAAGCAACGGACTCGACAGATGGCCTTAACGCACATATTTTGATGTCGTAATTAGTTCTACAAGCTGACAACCCGTCCCAATTAGGTGTTGTTGCATCTGACTTGACGTTGATAATCCCAGGTAGAGAGGCATCGCATGTATTACTATTATTCTCTATATAAGCAATACCAATATAACTTCTGCATTTTCGACACAATAGTTTAGTGCGTCGTTGAAAGAAACCCCACGAGTTTTTTGACCTAAAATAAGGTGAGCATCTAAGTTTACTTATCTGAGTGAATCTGCTCTCGTCTATGCATAAAAATGAGAGAACCCCTCTCCTCATAGTTTTCCCATATTTTGATCCAATGATTGTAGTATTGCGGTTGCAAGAGTTCAGGTTCAATTCATATCCACAGGATCCACAACTGCAGCAAAATTAAGCAACTTGTTATTAGAACTAGGGGTGGGAAATTTGCCAATATAAACATGACTCGTCGCCTAACCAGCTCAAGTTTGAGCGGATATTTATTAGCTCAGATCATTCCAGCCTATCTAAAATTAGGCTGATATGTAGCCCAAATTGACACATAGAAACGTAGTCAAAATATTTTCAAAACAACTTTTTTTGGTTTAATATTTTATATATGAAAAAAATAGTTTTACTAGGTATTTAAAAATTTATAAAAGAACAAATAAAGAAATTAAAAATTGACAAGAGAGGTTGCTTATATGGTAAACACCCTCCAACCCGAAGATTGCGGGTTGGGAAAGAAAAGGATAATTAAAATTTAGTAAGAATTGGACGGGGTGGGTTATGACCTGATTTTTAGCCCATCATAGTCCAACTCATTTCTGTCCAAGTACCCACCTATTTCTAACTTCTATTTTGACCCGTCCAAATCCAGGTGAACCCACCCATCTGACATCCCTAATTAGAATCATACCATCACAATAGTCCTCTGCATTTCATGACCTTACTTAACTACCGTAATCGACATAAAATAAAAAAATCCAGTTACAAGAACAGAGTATAATTTAGACGAAAAAGTACTCAAAAAGCATTTTTGATCAGGAAGTAGTAGAAATCAGGATAATAGTAGCTTCAATGTTGGTTGTAAATTGTGAATTGTGCTGAGTGTGCTTTTCCATATACGACTCTCTCTATTTCAATTTGTTTATCTGGTTTTTGACTTGGTAAGGAGTTGAAGAATGTAAAAAAAACTTTCGAATCTTGTAGTCTTAAATTAAAAGATATGCAAAATGTACCAAAATGCGCTTTAATCTTCTTGTGTTAAACATATTACGTAGAAAGTTGAAATTATAGAATTGCCAAAAAAGAAATAAAACATTTTTTTTTAAACGGACTGAAAATGAAAGTAAGTCAAACAAATAAAAAGAGAGGGAGTAGTAAATTTGTACAACAGGGAGAGAATGAAGTGGTATAAATAAAAGAAGGTACCTGTAGGTGACGTCTCTTTGAGCATTGCTTATGACATTAGAGGAAATAGGAATATCAATGTCCTCCTGAGCAGCTAGTGAAGAGCAGCTCAAGAAATCCGTCTCGGCCAGCATCTTCAGGTAAATACCCCCTGTTTTTGCTATTCCTCTGTGGAAACCAGTCTGTGCATATGTGCGGTGTAAGTTGATATAGTTAGTATTGATATAGTTAGTATTTGCTTGACTCTTTTGTAACGGCTAGCTTCACGCCGCTCCTAACGGTAACAAATTATGTGTGTTTTCTATACAACTACATCATCTGCGTCCTGGGTCCTTGATGTCTTACACGTGTTAAATTTGTTTTTTGGTAGGGTCATGGATTCATTAGACTTGATATCGATTTTCGAATATGCACCATCTATGCTGCTCAATTTATGATGATGCTAATTTAATTTATTCCTTGTATTATAATAAATATTACAATAGTGATTTTGATAGAATACAACACATTTAATTTAAAGTTCGAGTAGTTAAATGAACTTGAATATTTGAAAGTTGTTAAATTTGTACATATACATAATACTCCCTCCCTGCAAAAATAAGTGCCGCTTTAGTAAAAAAAATTTGTCCCAAAATAAATATCGCTTTAGGAATTCGAGACAAAAAATAATAATTGTTTACAACTATACCCTTATGTTAAAGAACTACTTCTTCTTAATAGTGCTTAATTTTCAAGAAATATCTAATAAATAGAGGAAACTTAGTTAAGTATACATTGTATTTATTATTTTTCTTATTGGATGTAAAATGAGCTAAAACTATCATTATTTTGAGATAGAGGGAATAAAAACATTATTGTTACTGAAATGATGGGAAGAATTTACGACATCTCACAGTGAATAGTGTTATAGTACTCCTATTAACTAAGAAAGGAAGTACTCCAAAGATTTAGTCACGGAATTGTAACTGTATAAGTTTAAATCTCATAAATACTTGAACTTTATTTAAACTAGAATCAGTAGGGCCGTGCGAATGCAACTACGCAAGGCCCATTGTCACAAATGATGACATAAGCGACCTCTTGGACAGACCTTAAGTAAGCACCCCTCCAAATTTCATTATGTGAAAATGACACAGGGTATCTACTTAAAATTCTTTATTACAAGGCCAATTTATAGATAGTTTTCCTTATTTACAACACATAACGATATTTTACGAAACATGACGAATTTTCATATATTTTTCGTTTTTTTCTTCCAGAAAATATATTTTTTTTTAAATATATTTAAAAATAAATTATTTTAAAAAAATATTTCAAACTTTTTTTTTTTTGAAAAAAATTAAATTTTTTGTTTTTTTGCTCAAAGGCTTAAAAAATTACCTCAAACTTTTGTGTATAAAAGCTGTATGAAATGTGTATGTGTTAGCGAAATTTTTAATACAATTTCATACACAAAATTGTGAGTTAAAACTTTAAGCCTTCGATATTGTACGAAAGTTGTTATAATGTTGTTGTAGTTGTATTAATTTTTCAGAAACCTAATAAGAACTTTATACACGAAAAATTTGAATGAAATTCTACGTCTTGAGCGTGATATACACATTTCATACCATTCTCATACATAAAATTTCGAGCATAATGTTTAAGCCTTGATCGAGATATAGACATTTCAAACATTTTTCAAACACAAAATTTGAGCAAACTTTTTAAACCTTGAGCAAGATAAACACATTTCATACACAAAAATTTGAGCGATTATTTTAAGCCCTGGATGTTGTATCAAAGTTGTATACAATGTTGTTGTAGTTGTATTAATTTTACAGAAATCTAACATGAACTTTATACACAAAAATGTGAGCGAAATTTTAAGCCTTGAGCGAGATACAAATTTCATGCCGTTTTCATACACGCAATTTTTTAGCGGATTTTTTAAGCCTTGAACGAGATATACATATTTCATACATTTTTCATACCATTTTCATACACTAAATTTTGAGCGAATTTTTTAAGCCTTGAGCGAGATATACACATTTTATACATAAATTTTGAGCGGAAAAAAATAAAAAAAATAGTTTTAAATTTTTTTTTAAAGCATGATTTGTATAGGGTTTGTAATGTTATGTTTTGTAAATAGAAAACTATCATCACGTTTCGTAAATATTTCTCCTTAATATATATACAATCAAACCTCTCTATAGTGGCAGCGTTTGTCCAGAAATTTCATGGCTGCCATAGTGAGGTGTTGTTATGCATGTATACTGACATTTGATATTTAGATCTCATTTAGCTATTATAAACAAAAGTACGCAAACAATTAACTTTTTATATTTTTTATGTTATAAAAGAAAACAATATACTTGTAAATTTTAAAAATTCAATTGATTTTCATATCTCATTAATTAAACACTCACACAATTTCTTGCTCTTAACGGGCTTTTGAACACCTTCAGCTTGCTTAGCCGCCTCAATGTACTTGTTCTTCTTGCTAAGGATGTCCCTGACAGCTTGACAACTACCAATTGAAAATTTCTGTTTCAGTTGTTCATGTGTGATTTTTGGATTGTCCTCTTTGTATTGACACAATGCTATTTTTGTTTCTAGAGAAATAGCTTGACGTTTAGACCCCATATTGCTTGAATAAAGAATATGTGATGAACATTGTTATTTTTGACTAGAAAGATAATTGTATTTATAGTTACAAAATTCGCAATGAATTCAAATTATAAAAGGAAGATATCAAAATTAAAGTTCCGCAAATATTCATAGATATTATCATACCAATTGAGTTAATTAATTAAATTGATACTACATTAAATCGTAAGATTTGATTGTTTGCATATATTAAAAGGAAAAAATATATATTTCGCATAATAATTAGATTTGGTCTTGCAAAATTTCAAACTTAAAATAGTCTAATTACAACTACCAAAATCAAGGAAATAAGTATCAAATATATACAAAATCGGTAGATAGAAAATAGGTGATTTTGAAAATATTCAAGACTAAATCAGATTTATGAGAAATACATTTGTTTCCTTTTAGATATTTTTACTTCAAATTTACTATGTGCATGATGTTAATGATGATCACCAGAAATATTTTAATGTTTATTTTTATACATAATATATTTCTGACAAAATATTACTGCACAATATTTGAGTATGACTGTTATAGAGAGGTAATTTTACAAAGAGTGTACCGTTATAATGAATGTCATTACTGTTATAAGTAGAATGCTGTTATAGAGAAGTAAAATATAACATGAAAAATCGGTTCCGGAGAAAATCAGGCCATTATAGTGAATTGCTGTTATAACGAATGACAATTATAGAGAGGTTTGACTGTATATATATACGTACTTTACCCTTTAATTATTGTCGTACAATTCAAAGTGCCCCGAATTAAGGTGAGATAAATTTTAAAAGAAAAAGAGAAAAGCCGTTCTGCATCTGGTGGCTGATTATCTGTAGTTTCTCCAATAAATTATTCCTAAATTTCACCAAACTAATGCAAACCACTTTATCCTCCTGAACTCTTTCTATTATACTTCTTGATAGCATCATCTCCAGATTTTAAATATACAAAATCACACAATTAAATCAAAACAAGATCTTAATCACCATGAACAGCCATTTATTGTTCTGCAGCCAATTTAACCTAAGTTGCTCTGACTTGGGTGCGGGTTTCCGATATGGGTGCGGATCTAAAGGTCGGATCCTTCATGATCTAAATTTTAAGATTCAGGGATACGGATCCAGGTGCGGGAATTCGGCTAAAAATATTTCCAATATCTAAAAATAGAGCTATAAAACCTAAATTATGAGATATAATATGGAAAACTTGAGGAGAAAATATTGATCAAGAAAGAAACCCTGGAAGGAGATAAAAGGAAATGAGTGACATAGAAATTTCTGTGTACAAGGTAGTCTATTTTCTTCAATTTCACCTTAGCTTTTGTTTTAATTACATAAATCATTAAATGCGTTTGGAATTTATCCGTCGATTTTGATCAACGTACCCAAAATCGATTGGCCAGATCGGGTAAGGATCCCACACCCATGTCGTGTCGACATGGGCGCGGCACCAAGTGAAGAGTCCGAGTAACGTAGAATTTAACCAGCAATATCAAGTTCAAATTACTATCATAACCTATGCCTCATAAGTGTGAGAGCTGCAAGATGCATGGAGCAAAATACTAGGAAAAGAATACCAGGAAATTCAAAAACTGTTGCTGAAACTAGAAACTCTCTTGTGCTCGACTTTTTCGCCTGACTTTTATCTATCTCAAGATCTTTACAGTGGCAAGGTGAAGGGATTGATAAGGAGAAGGCCTATACATCTTAAATAAATGGTACACTTACAAAAATAACAACCTTATTATAGGTTCGTACCATTAGTAGCTACCCTTTTCAATATTATGATATTTTGCTACCATTTCATTAGTTTATGTATTTGGACGCGTGTATTTGAAGGTCTTCAAATACATAACTAATCTGTAAACAATAACCAGATCCCTTAAATTTAGGCATTAACAGTGGTGTTTATTAATAGACAGAATAACATCTTTTTTTAATACCTTTCTCTCTTCCCTTCTTTTGGTAAGGTAAATTTTGTTCCATAATTTTAGCTTCCATTTCTTTCTCCAACCATGATTTTCCTTCTCTCTTCCCTTCAAAACAGAGACTACGATCATTCAACCGGTAATTCGAAAAATACATGATTAGTAACTTCAAAACATTTTAAAAAAAATTGTATTTAAGTTTTTATTGAAAAATTCAAATACACAAATATATTCAAACATTCATAAACGAATTTAAATGACTGTGTATTTTGTTGACACCCAATTTTGACCCTCCTTTTCCTCCAATTCATTTCCTTGAGCTTCTATGTTATTAACAAACTAAATACTTTATTTTCACTATTATTTTTAACGCCACTACTATTAATATTATTATCCTTTTTATTGTCATCTTGACTATTTTACTATCCACAATACTAGTATTATTTTATCACCATTTTTAATGGATTGTCGTTATTTCATTTCAAGTCAAATACTTTATTAGTATCTACAAACATGGTAAGGTTATAATATTAGTATTTTATTTTCTATAAATATCTATTAATTACTACATAAATGGTAACGTTATAATATTAGTACTTTATTCTCTACATATTAGTCGTCGATTGTCATCACATAATAATATATTGTACTAGTTATTAAGTTAGAAGCCCAAAGAAACTTAAAAGGAAAAGGGAATTTCAGCCATTACAAGACCCATAATAGCCCACATGTTAGCTTAAAATACTGTCCAAATTAGCTCAAAAAATTGGCCCAATTCGTGTATCCGCAGCCCACTAGCTTATTAATCACAGAACCCAGCCCATAAGATTTTTTTCACCCTTTTTCCTAAACCTAACTTCCCTGCCAGCCGCTACTTTACTCCATTTTCCCCTTTAAACAAAAGTTAAACTCCGAGCTCCATGGATCAGATTTTGTACACTCCATTTTCGTCAAGGATTCTCTCTCTTTCTTTTTTTCAAAATCTCCGAAAAAGAACAAGTCAAGATTTTGAGATAGCTCTTCAGACAAGCAACGGATAGTTATTTCCTCTTTCATGAAGGTTCATTTTCTTGTCATTGTACTTTATTTTTCTTTACTCTACAGAAGTCGACACCCACCTCCTCTCTTTGATTCTTTTGAAATTCAAATGTCTATTCACTTCGAAATCCCGCCTAAATTCTAACCCTAATTTTCTACTCCTATAAATACTCCTTCAATCCTCAGCCGAAGAGCTAACCCTAATTTTCTACTCCTATAAATACTCCTTCGAAATCTCGCAGGTGCACTAGTTTTTATCTCAACTAATCTTGCACTAATTTTAATACCTGCACTAATTTTATGTAGAAGTAATTATCTATTGATTGCTACATTTGCACAATTTTATCACTTTCGTTGAATTCTATCTTAATGCTTTCATTTATTACTAATGGTTGTATCTTAGATCTTTGCAGCAGATTTAGCAGATAGCATCGCACAACGTGAAACTTTATCTAAGGCAGTGAACTAGGGCAATTTGTTAGGAAGGAACCAAACTTCCCAACAAAGGTCAAGGGTCTACTCGACTCCGCTCGACTTTACTCTTAAATGTCCTATTTACCTGTGTAACTCGACCATTAAGTCTAGTCGATGGTCAGATTCCCCCCTTTAAACACTTTTTCCCCAACCACAATACCCAGTGTCATCATAATTCGACACTGGGGCAATATTTTGGGATTCGCATCAACCTTGTTTCCTCAGTATCATAGTTCTTCTTGAACTACATATGGCCTGATTCTCATGCAACCTGAGATATGTAGACAACTCAGACACCAGAGTTCGGCCACAATATTTTCAAAATTTTCTTTGTCCCCATACCTTTCTTAACCTTTGTTTCAGCTCTGATGGTCGGGACAAAATCGGCTACTACGTCAACTTCTTTGCCCGAAAACTCTTTCATCGTCTCCGGTCCAAGAGGGGCAAGCTGTTGACACCCAATTTTGACCCTCCTTTCTCCCAATTTATTTCCTCGAGCTTCTAAGTTAATAATAAATCAAATATTTTATCATCGCTAATGTTTTCATTAATATTATTATTATTGCTATTAGTACTAGGATTACTATTCATACACTCAATTATAATTATTATTATTATTATTATTATTATTATTATTATTATTATTATTATCATTATCATTATCATTATCATTATCATTATTATTATTATTATTATTATTATTATCATCATCATCATCATCATCATCATCATCATCATCATCATCATCATCGTCATCGTCGTCGTCGTCTTTCTTTTAACTTCTAATTTTCATCTTTAAGGCTTCTCATGTTCATCGACTTAATAAAGTAGTGATACTATTCTAGTTTTACGCTTTATAATATTTTTACTATGGCATTTTTCACTAAACTTTAGAATATTTCATAATTTATTTTAAGTGCTATAATTTTTAAAGGTATATTAAATATTAATATGTTAATATTACATGGTATTATATAATATGGCTAAAAGTATAGTTTTATTCAACTAGAAGCCTTGGTGAGGAAGAAGGAAAAAGGCCAATGCCTTCAGCTAATTTAAAGGCCCAAACTACCCAAGTCTTTCCTCTCACCAGCCCAAAACGGA
This sequence comes from Lycium ferocissimum, assembly GCF_029784015.1. Classification (NCBI taxonomy): domain Eukaryota; kingdom Viridiplantae; phylum Streptophyta; class Magnoliopsida; order Solanales; family Solanaceae; genus Lycium; species Lycium ferocissimum. The sequence goes on from NC_081345.1 coordinate 15,329,686, forward strand.
AACCCAGATGCAGCCCATTCCCATGTATTCCAGATATGTATATATATATATATAGCCCTTATTTAATATTTTTCCTTATTTAATATTTTTCTATTTTTATCAAATCAAGAATCCCTACACATCCCACATATCTCTCCTCTTTTCAAGTAAATAAATATATGCCTTTTTCCAAAATCATTGACTATTCACTATAGTTTTTCTAAAAAACACAAAAACGTCTCTTTCCATCCTAGTGTGAACGTCCTTCTCCTTCCTCTCTCCTCTGCTCCTCATCTTTTTTCCTCTGCCATACTCCATCTTCAAACGGCTCTTTGATGTAGAAATGAGCCTAATCCAAAATCTTTTGAATTTCAAAACTTACTTGTCATGTCCTATAAATACTGCTTATTTTATTGTGTTTGGGGGGAGTTGTACTTCAAGTCAACAAAAATCTTCTTTTAAGCTTTATTCAATCAGTTTTCCCAAAGTTTATTAGCCGCCTTACATCCTCTTCACAACAACTCTAGCTATTTTCTCCATTCTGGTTGCGTCACTTCTAAATCGAGGACTCGAGTAGATTTCTTGACGTAGGCTCCTGTTCACTGCACCCGAAAAAGCAAATGGAGTCTTAATTCGGGACTTTCCCAGAACAGAGTCTTAAGATGAGACTCGACGCTATCACCATATCCTTGCATGGAGTCGACACACTTCACATTCTTTAACCACACCGACGGCAAGAAAACAAGCAAAAAAGCTTGGCCGCCTATGGCGTCCTTCCTGCTCCTTTCTTTCCTCAGTCATTTTATCGAAATCCTTTTATGGTTTTTAATTTGTTTGTGCGTTTCAGATTTCTCTTAAGTTTGGGGTTTGTACTTTTGGATTAGTGTTTAACATGAGATTAAAATGAAGTCTTTGTTAGTCATTCATGATCCCCACTCTAATTTTTAGTAAGGTATTTTTTATTTTTATTTTTTTTTAATAGTTCAATATCCTTTTCATCAAGGCTTTTGAAACAAGTTAGTTATTTCTACCAAAATCTATTTTTATAACATTCAAGCGTAATTCACTGGTCAAAATTTGCAATCCGTTTCCTTAATACAAAATGGTTTTCCTTTTAATGAGTAAGAGTGCATTTTCACTATTCTGAAACAAGGTCAACAAACCTTTAAAATGATGAAGTGTTTTAAATATGATGCTTTGAAACACCTTTTCAAATCATATCCCACTTTACCTTTAAATATTTTGGGACTTGAGACTTTTAAATTCAAGCATTGAAATTACTTTTCAACTTGAACCTTTCCTTAATTTGTTGGTTATGGTCTTAACGATTTTTACTATCGTCAATTCACCTTGTCTTGCACATTTATTTACTACATTTAAATTTTTCAAAGTTTTAAAACACCTAGTAAAGATGTAGTTCAAGTCAACCTAAGTTTGGCCGGTTAACCGTAGTTAACGGATCTTAAAGGATGCTTCACCCTTTCCCTTTAGGATAACTAAGAACCCTTACCTAGAATCACATTAGTTAAGTAGACCATTATAATCGGAGCTAGTTTTTAGCATTTACTTAATTAAAATAGGTGTCCTAATTCATCTTTAAAAATAATTAGGTGACGACTCCTTAAGTTAAATAATTAGGAATCACCAATATGTTGTACTTCGCTTTGACCTGATTAAATTGGGGTATAACAGTCAATGCCTATTATTAAATGATTTGTTTAACCATGTATGTGTATAGTTACTGATATAGTTATGAATGGTAAATTAGAAAAATAAATTAGTTACTAAATATAAATAACTAAAATGATAGTTATTATCAATAAATAGGTCTTATAAGAAGCTACATCAAGTAATTATTCCTAAATAATATGCCAGAGAATAAAAGAGTAAGCAAAGTACACATATTGGCACGTAGCAACAATAAAGAAGGAAGAGCAGATCAGTCCATGACACATGAGACTTGGACATCCTTCACTGTCCACAATGAAGAAGTTGGATTTCCTACGTACCTACAGAATAGTACAAGTACTTGTTTACAAATTACAAAATATATGTTTTATTTGAAAATAAATTAACTTTGAAACTCTTTATTTTACTCTTGATGACAGGCAGGAACAAATGTACAGTTTTAGCTATTCATTAGCTTTGATTTGACTCAAAACCTTATGTATATGTTTAGAAAATCTACTATACTTGTACAAGTATTAAATTTCGAACCTAATAACTCAAATGGTTAGTGAATTTAGTGGCATCTCGAACCAGCCATAGGGTTCAAATAGTGACCCGTGCGCTTTTGATGGCATGTTCTCATAACCACAATAATCTCATGACATGATTAAAGTCACAAGTTCTTTTTAATTTTTTGCCTAGTTAACTATGCCACATTAATTGAAACGATACCGTAGTTTAAAATTATTAAGCATTTCCTTAAGCACGGTTGGTGAAAAGATTTCCTTGTAAGTTAAACTTGGCGAGCATTCTTTGGACACTTTTCCGCCCACTTACGTTTGGATCGTCGTATCTGATTCTTTCGTCTGCTTTAATTTTCCTAAGTCTAATCGTGAGAATATTACTCAAGAGGAATGGATATCAAACTTTTTTGGTGATTTAGTGTGCATACATATATAGATAAACATTCATTCCCCTAAATAAGAAACTATTCTTACCAAGGATAAACTAAAATAAGTTATTATTTTTTTTGCGCTGGAAAGAAAATACTATATTACTTAAGTAGCAAAGGGTTACAGGGAGCTTGTGGTGTCGAAAACACCATATTCCAGGAGTTTAAAAAAATATTTAATTTGTTACTGTATTTCTGGGAAAATGATGCTGAATACAAAGGATCTTGAAAGGTTAATATGGTTTTGTTACTTTAACGAAGCTTCATCAACATAAAGTGGTATGATCCTACCGCACGAAGCGCGGATCACTTCACTAGTACGGAATAAAGGGACACATGAAGGATAAAATGGATTCCTACTGGTTCGTCCAACTTGGTAAACAAATGAGTTTAAGTTATATGTGTCAATAATATAAAAAACTAATAATTATACAATCAGATAATTAAAAAAAAATTACATGTAATTTTATTTAATAACTAGTATTAATTGATATATTAAAATAAATTTTCACCAAAAAAAAAAGAGGATATATTAAAATAAATGACAAGTCGCATAACATAATAAACTACATTTATGGAATAATTTCTTTTTAAACTATCAGCACATATAACTTAAATTTTAAAATATATATTATATTCTTCTCCTATATGATAGTTTTATGAAGGGAGGAGTGTCAGCTGTGGCGCGGCATCAATTTTATTTGAAGTTAAAGTTGAGGTATCCTCAAAGGAGAAGAATGATTTCCAAAACGTATTTTATGCCTTTTGGACAATTATCATATGCTATTCCAATTTTCCTTCTCTCTTTGAGACGTTCTGACTCTTTTACTCCCTTCAAAACAAATATACAGTAGAATTTTTATCATTTTGACAGTCAAACCATGTTTCGCATATTAAGTGCTTACACTTTTTGCGTTTTAATATTGAACTAATTTCGGGATTTTTTTTTTTTTTTTAAATCAGATATTTGTTCAGGCCCATGAGATTTTGGTTTCTTTTTTATTGGACGGGTTACAAAAAGGGCATTGAAAATCGGTGGCTTTAATTTTTTTTTACCTTATTTGCCTCATGGGCAAAACTTCAAGTTTGATAACTTTTAACTTTTATCTTCAAAGCTTAACCAATGTAGCAAGTGAGAATTAAAAGTTTAAGATCGTCTATTTTAAAGATCATTGAGTGTAATTTCCTGATTAAGATAAATACTACCTCTGGAAAACTCAAGTTACGTAGCTTGTACAGTTTAGAAACAGCCACCAAACTCAAGTTAGGTTTTAGAAATATAAGCTATGGCAACTAGGTGATGTCGACATTTTAGTCCCAAAACATTGAGCTTTCCTAGGGACCTACTTAATGAATTTCTTTAATTTATATAACTTATTTTATACACTTTTCAAATTTAAAATTAAGACAATCAAGTGATAAGGAAGGAGTATACAAGTAAGTACCCATACGTCCACTTGATATCAGTATGACACTACCAAGTTCAGTACGCGGAAAAATTCCGCTCGCAGTCACACTCGGCCAGATAATAACGCTAAAACAAGTGCTCTGAGTGAGCCGCCTCTACATTATCTGTCTGATCAATCATGAGTGATGACATGCATAAAATAACCTTTTCCAATTGTACGTTTTTTTTTCTTCTTCTTGATTTGATTTGATTTGATTTGATTTGCATTTTTTTAGAGACTTGGATTAAAATTTAATGATACGCTTAAATATTCCTTAAAATTGTTTTAAATTTTCAGTTACCTCCCTCAACGAGTCCGGAACCTAAATGACTCAAAAAAAAAAAAAAAAAAAAAAAAGAACCAAAATATCCCAAAAAAAAAAATGATACCAAAGTACTCTTAACACAGTAATTTAATGCGTTATTGGACTTAACTGTAACTGCTCAGTTAAGTCTAATAACACAGTAAATTACCGCGTTATTCTCGCCGTCAAAGTTTTAATAACGCACGAAATTCCTGCGTTAAACAACTCCATAAAACTAGGGCTTAACCTCCATTTTCCTAACACTTCTCCATTTTCACTCTTTTGCAATACTTTACCCCCTCATAAATCATGTCTCAAAACTCCGAATCATTGTTTTATTCTATAGAACCCGATGTATGTTATTGCGGTGTATACTGCCGGCTCAAAATTTCAAGGACTCCAGAAAATCTGGACCATTGTTTTTAGCGTTGTAAAATGCCGGAAGTAAGTTTATTTTGTAACTTTTATCAAGCTTTTTTTCACATTATTTACATTTTCTACGTTACAAAACTAATGTTATTAGTTATTTTATTAGGTAGATGGTGGGTGCACATATTTTCGGTGGGAAGATAAAGTTCTCGCGGATAAAACGGTGGCGGCGAAGTATAAAAGCCTCCAGTTGATAGAGATACCGCAACTTCACGAAGCAATGTAGATACCGTGAAGTTTGATTTGTAGTGTCAACGTTTGATTTGTAGTGTCAACTTAGGGAAGCCCTAGAAAAAATTGAACTTCTGAAGATGTTGCTAAAAGAATCGGAAGAAAAAAAATTCAAGGATAATCTTAGAGACTCTCAACGCGAGACAAATGATTTGAAAGAGAAAGTGAAATTTTGGAGGATGATGTGTGGTCTCTTGTTGTTTTTGTAATTTTGAAGTGTTGCATTGTCGGCTAGGTTTATTATTTCCTATGTAGTTTGTTTTTATTTTTAGTAGTTTAACTTTTTATGTATTATGTATTTTCTATGGTTTTTATAATCACTTTTTATGTAGTAGTTTATTTATGTTTGCTATAAAATTTGAATCGTTACACTTTGTATTTATGTATATAATGTTTGTCAATTCTAACACCTTTAAGTAAGTAAATAATAAAATATAAGAATAAATGAAAAACTAAACATAATAATATTCTTCATTAACGACATCATCATAAATGTAAAATATAATTAAAATCACAATATTCTTATTCATTAGAATTGAAGTTGTCAATATCATCCTCAGATAAATATCTTGGGTTTCTTAAGACAAATCTTCTTTCTGTAGATGTTAGTTCCCTACTAGTTGATGATGCTTGTTTTTCGGCCAACTTGAGCATGTAAAATCTACAACGTCGTGCTAGCATTCGGTTGTCCTCTTTCCTAATCCTCTGTACCGCAACCTCGCAAAAATTTTGATCAGTTCGAGGCATGCTCAATGAGAATCTTGTCGGGATTGGAGCGTTGAGATTTTTCAAGTCACAAACAAGACGTTGTGATTTGGCGTACCGATATGCCCATTCGCGACGTAAACCACAATAATATTCACATGGACCTGAATATTTCAGTTGGCGAAAATCATCATTACGCTCTATTAAAAGGTGGGACTTCGAATCGTCTAGCACGAATTCACTATTATCAGTTAAGGAATCATCGCAATAGCTACTATGATTTGAGTTGTCGTCACCACTGCTATTCGGATCCTTTGGAAAAAATACTGACCAATCTACATTTCTACTATTCGACATTGAAATTTTAGTAGTTTACTAAGTAGCGAAAGACTACTTATATAGGTATCAAACTCAATAGGTTGTGGGTTCATGACTATGACCCCATCTACTTTATTTAAAACAAAAATTAACAACATCATGGGGAATCATTGTCATCGGACATCTCACAGTCCGAGTCCCACTTAGATGTGACGTAACCATTTCGACTATATCCAACCCTAATGCAACGTATTTGCATTCGGTTGTTCTCTTCGCGAAAACTGTTAAGAGAAAAATTCAATTCTTATGGAGTGCCACGAGGCATTGACGTAGCACGACTTTTTGGGCGTTTAAGTCCAAATGCCCTCAAGTTTTGTTCCAGTGCTGCAACCTTCCTAACACGCCAATTCCACTCACCTGTCATTGTATTGTTGTATCGTTGATTGTATCTCTCGTTTGGGTTAGTCGAGTATTCAAAATCTTCACCCAATTCTCATGTCCTACCCATTGCTTCGAATATGTCTCTTGGAGAAAACGATATAAGACGACTAATATTTTCAAGTTGGTTAAAAAAATGACATAATAACCCTATTTTGTGTGGTTGCTAGTTATTTGTCAATTACGTTATATAACACTCGCTAGCAATCATATTGATGTATAGTGCTAATTTTAGATGCATTGTGCATGGTGGATTTATGACGTTTCTAAATGACAACACCGATTGAAAACACAATGCTCGCGTTTGACCACTTTATACACCTTTAGCGCATGGTGGATTTATGACGTTTCTGAATGGCAACACTGATTGACAACACAATGCACACGTTGGACCACTTTATTACACCTTTAGCGCAGTAAATTATTGCGTTATACAAGTATAACGCAGCAATTTCATGCGTTATTCAAATCAATAATTCCACTGATTTTTCGGTAGAAATCAGTAGGTTCTACTGCTCATCCGTACTTGATTTGACGTAAAGTTGTATAGCGCAGTAATTTGTTGTGTTATATGAAACCTTTAAACACGTTATATAAAGGGGATAGCGAATTTTGGATGAAAGGAAAACACAAAATTTTATCCAACTTCTAAATTTCATCCAACTTCTGCATTTTGTACTTCTAAATTAGTCAAAAATGGAGGATGTTCCAACTGTTAGGGTTTCTTTATTTTGGGACGGTGAAATTATTTATGAGTCTAATAGTTTACGTTATGACTCTCCCCCAAAATACCATGTTAAGTTTCCACTTAACTTAAAATACTCAAAACTACTCCAAGCCTTGTATAGTAGACTAAATGTTAGTAGGCGAGAATTTAATTTAACTATAATTGGGAGATATCTATTTTCTTTTACACCGCAAGGTTTAGTTAGTTATGGACAGTGGTATATCGTAGACAATGACTCTTTGACTGATTATTTAAAGGCACCTTACGATTATAGGGAATGTATTACTTTGAACGTCTTTGAGATGTATGTTGAGAAAGTCCCCAAAAATCATCTTGAAGTCACGGCTAGAGCTCCTCGGGAAGCCCGAAATAGACCTCGTCGGGAAGCCCTGTCTAGAATTATCCAAGAAATTCAGCCTGAAGTCACTGATGCGGAGCCTATGCATGAAAACACTTATCCTGACATGAGTATTTATGAAGGCATTTTGAGGGGTTAAATGTCTCTGGAAACTTTAAGCCAGCAATTTGATGGACAGTGGTAAATATTCATCATCATGATTATTATTATTATCATCATGATTATTATTATTATGATCATGATTATCATGATTAGTAGCATATGTTTATGGTAACAGTGGTGTTGATTATAATTTTTAGGGGTTATACACCTGATATGAATAATATCAAGCAGTCCAACTATTCAACTATTCAAAGCGATGCTCCTTCCTCAAGTTTCGGTGCAGTTGATTACTATCGGTACGTCTACTTTTCTAACATCAATAGTATTATATTTGATGTTTAGTAGTTAAAATACTCTAGTTTCTTGTGTAGGAATTTTTTTTCACAAAATGAGCTCGTTGCACCAAATGTGGATCATTCCTCAAACCCATAGAATGTTAATTCTTATCGGTAGGTCCAGCATTTTTATATTAAATAATATATATATTGATGTTTGGTAGTTAATATATTTTACTTATTTTCTATAGGAAAAGACCTGCTCTAGATGGTGTTGATTATTCAAATTATATAGATACATCATCCAGTGATAGCGACGACATACCTAATGCGGAGGAAAGTGAGGATGGTATTAATCCTTAAAATCAAGTAGAACTGTTAGAAGACATGATGAATAGTCCTTTACACCACGAAGAACTGAATTCGCAGCACCCATTTCACCAGCAAGAGTCGATGCCGCAAAGCCAGTTTCAACAGCAAAAGTCGACCCCAGTTCAGTGGCATTCCAATGAGATTCCCTATCTTGATCATCTTCAAGGTCGCCCTGATGCCTTTGTCTTTACAAGGGATGATGATTATATTCGTCGAAGATTGTGGAAAGAGACAAACGATTTTGTAAAAGATGCTCCTCATATTGAAAAAGGCATGATTTTCAATTCAAAAAAGTCATTACAAAGGGTTGTTAAGATTTATTGCATCTAGGAGATAAGGGAGTTCAAAGTTGATGATTCCACTCGAACATATTGGCGATTGGTTTGCAGGCGAAAAAATCAAGGTTGTCAATGGATGCTTGTTACGGTTCGCTTTTTCGCGGGTTAAGGCATAAAAGTTACTACGAGGTTTTTGGTGCTCTAAATTGGATATTTAGTTTTTAGAGTCGCCACCTAATTTATTCAAAAGGAAAATTAGGAAAATCGGATTTAAATAGTTTTTCAGATTGAGAAAAAGTCTTTTTGGACCAGAGTTCGAGGTAAGGGTTCCGGTGATCCCCCAGGGAAGGTTTTAAGCACCTTGGTATTAAGGATCCGTAGAATACGGTTAACCTATGAGCTTCACTGTAAGGTTATTTATTTGCTTATGTGTTAAAGTTTTCCTCAAAATATAGCATTTTCATGTTTATCATCTTCCCTTTTTTAGGAAATTCGGCAAAAAATCCCCTTATAAATAAGGGGTTTTGGTTTAGAAAAATCCACGTAAGTGTTCAACCCACTTCGTTTCTGGACTAGGACACATCCGGGATCGCTCCTGGATGGAGTCACTACTATTCTAGTCCTAACGAAATGTGTTTAGTACTTACGGGTTTTATATACTTATAGGAAAATATGTGATATATTCCCGTTTTGATATATATATATATATATATATATATATAAACATATATAAGCCCATTTTTATTAAGTCCATTTTAAGTGAAGCTTAATAAGTCCAACCATAATCCTCATAACCAGATCCGTCCAAACTCAAATTAGGCCTAAAGTCCATCTTCAGTCTGAGCAATTTAGTCCATAAACTATCACAATATATTTAGCCAAGAGGCTGGCCCTAAAAAAAATGTCATTTTTTTCATGTAAAGTCCAATTTTCTAGCTTCAATCCAAAGGTAAAAATCCAGTTTTTAGCCCAAGTTCATCAGGTCTAATAGATTCAAGAGTGTGTCCAGTTTTTCCAAAGAAAACGCAGTCCAGAAACGTGCCTCTTTCAAATAGTAACGAATGGTTTTGGTCCAAATTTTTTGCGGACTTCCAGGTCCAATATGAATCATCAGTTTTAGCTCAGCAAACATATTTTGTCAAGGTACTATCACTTGGTTGAAAAGATCATTTAGATTTAAAGCCACCATTTAATTTTTATCAAAACGTCTTCACTTCATGAAATCAATTGGAAATGCCTTTCTATTGCTAATTTAAGAATCCCATTTATCTAAATTTTGAGACTATATTTTGGCAAATCTTCACCATTTTATATCCCAAAATCGTTTAAAGGCCGAGTATGAAAAATACGTTTTCTTTTTCATAAGCGGAGATTTTGTTAAAAAAAAGATTTATGCCCATTTAAAATAGTTAACTACTTAGCTAAGTGTTAATCCTAATTCAATGTTCATAAGGGTTTCACTAATAGTAGAGGTTTAATTTTACAAACCATACATCAAATAATCAAGCAAGAAAGTAAAGCAATCCAGTTAATGGGCTACCCGCACCCATTAGCACTATTTTCACCCATAGTTAGGCCTTCACCATTCTCACCCCTGGTTGGGCCTTCACAAAAAATAACATTGGCTTCCCTTGCAAATAGCGAACACCAGACTCGAGCGAAAGCGGGATTGGGCCTCAGCCCAATCCTTGTATTTGAGAAGAAATGGCCCAGAAATGCAAAAGGAGGTCCCAAATGAAAAGATAAAGAAATAATATCATGTATGCATACTTAGGCAAACATCTAAACAGACCATCGAATTCGAATAGAATGGGCTCCAAAACAGTACAAAATTTGAGCAACTTCAACCTTTAAACCAAAACAAAGATGGGGACATATCTATGTATATCCATGGTATACATAATCGCACACATCCATAGGGATTTTTGAATGGTCAATTATAGGAAAGCTCTTACCCCCATATTCCCGATGCCGCACAAGATTCAAGGGGTTTCTGTGAACCCCAGGCATGGCAACACCAGGGAGGGCTTAAGCTTGATCCTTAATGACCACTTAAACCTCCCTATTAATGAATGTATTGGATAGGAGTATACTATATGATATGCATATATATATGCCAAACTGCCTTGGTTAAATTCCAGTAAAGAGGGTACTTAAACTTGTAATGCAAAACAGTAGACAGAGGTCAAGTAATGCATATGAGACTAGCACATAGACAACTTAACACTTTGATATATCATTATTTCACAGAACTTAAACAGGGGACAAACATGACCCTTCCATAAGTTGTCACAAAACAGTGTAGGAAAGGAAAACAAATTGTGTTACATAAATGTAGGCATGGTTTTAACCAAGAGGAAGACAATAACCAAACAACTAGTATGGTGTTTAAACACATTGAAACTACATTCCCTACATCAGAATCACATATCATTTAAAGACTAAAGCATAAATTTCAACTTAACACAGGTCAATGCCATTTGCAGAATCAACTAAGACCAACCCTTGCATTAATCAAGCTTAATTGCAAACAGGATCTAACTATGCCACCTCTATATTACCCTCTAGAGTTTGAACAATAGCACACAATGACCAATTCAACTATACTCAAAATAACATCTAAACAGCATATCCTAGAACAGGTTCAACACATAATGATCTTGTTTTAAGCTGATTTCCCTACTAACATCTGAGACAACTTCTCATTAGGTCTCTATGTCACTTATAATTCAGGGTTAATGCAGCAGAATAGGTCTTAGCCATAACTAGAGTTATCAGAACACAGCAAGCAGATGACCAAACACCCTTTCTATAGCTAAGTTAATGTGTCTAACTCATCCTTGATAAACATCCACAAGAAAACAAGATTTGAGTCTCCTATTCAAACATGGACTAAACTAATGGGCATATCCACTCAAGAAAAGAAAGAAAACATGTCAACCATAAATTAGACAGGCATAGGTGATATAGATGATATTTAAATGTCATTTTTTCAACAAAAGATCCCATAAACCATGTCACAACACATGATATGCCTATTATGAACAACCTGGACTAACACAAAGACTACACCATCATGACTTGTGTATTCGACTGACCATGAAACTAACCGCATTGCACATGATCCACAAGCAATGCACCATACAAAAGAACTTAATCATTCCAGGAAAAAAAAAGCATAACTAAGATAGAACATCTTGACACTACACAAACAAATAATTAAACCACCATAAAGAGCACATAGCATACAAAATATAAAGAGAATAAGAGAAATGGGAAATTACCTCTTTAAGGCACAACCTTGAAGAGATTGAACCTGGAATCAACACCAAATGCTCCAAACCAACAAGAACACCTAAGAAAAAAGATTAAAAAAAACTTTAAGCTCACAGAGAATTTTAAAGGTTTCAAGCAGGCGCTAAAAACTACAGATGTTCTCAATGCTTGCAAACTAAAAATTCTAGATTGCCCCCATTTATGAAAAAAAATAACACCCTATTTATAGAATCCGCTAAACCCTTAAAATCCCAAATAATCCGATGTGGGACAATCCTCCAAGTTGGAATTTTTCCTCATACTTTGGTGTTGAAGGGCCAAGATCGGGTCAACTATATATCAAGGGTCGAGATTCGACTAACAAAACCCAAATCTGAAAAGTTCATCATGAACTAATAGGATCTCAAGATTCAAAATCGCAAACAAACAAGAATCATTAAAGGATTGCAGTGTTAGACCGTTGAACAAATACAATAATAATACGAAAAATCAAGTAAATAAGATCGTTAGCACCCCGTTTGGTCGATTTATGGTAGTAACGGGTGAAAGCATTGAATGCTTTGCCCTTTGAGGCCATGCAAGACTGTAAAAAGCAAAAAGCTCCTGCCACTTTGCCTAATATGGCTTCGATGACAATGAGAGAGGGGGAAGCACATGGAAGCGGCTAGGGTTTCGAGGGGAATGGGGAGGGGAAAAGAGTATAGGGTCGTTTGGACGGCTGAAAAGGGCAAATGAGGCCTTAGCCCCTTATCTTATTTCACGAATTGGGTCGGGTCTGTCCCTTGTTGGGCCGGACTCGGTCCCTTTGAAAATGGGCAGCCCAAATTTCTATATACATACATATACATCTATATATAAAATACATACATATATAGAGGATATATACATATGATATACATATATGATATATATAATACAAAAAGGAAAGAATTAAAGGGTACATAAAAAAAAAGAAAAAAAAAAGACAATTTAAGAGATTGATTTGCTATTAAATTGAAACTAAACAACCAATTAATTAAAAAAATGACTGATTTTCACAAAATATCAAATTTACAGGGATGGCCTTAATTGAATTTTCGTTTCTTTTTTTCATTTGATTTTTCTTTTATTAATTATATTTACACTAATTAACCATTAATTTTGTCTTCTTCATCACTAAACCCTTCTTCTTCTTTTTCATTTCAAGAAATCCATCAGCCCATTTTCTTCCTCCATTAACACACATATACACACACACATTCAACCCACTTTCTTCCTCCATTAACAACACACATTTAACCCATTTTCTTCCTCCATTAACACACACACATTCAACCCATTTTCTTCCTTCATTAACACACACATTCAATTTAATCATCAATCATAAAGAGCTTATTTTCAAGAAACATTCAACACATTTTCTTCCTCCATTAAATTCTTCAACCCATTTTCTTCCTCCATTAACACACACATTCAATTTCATCATAAACCCCCCTTCTTCTTCTTCATTTCGTGCCGCCCCCCCCCCTCAAACTCGAGGAGCCGCTCATCGCCGCCCCCCCCCCAACCCGCTCCTCTTGCCCCACCCATTTGAAGAAATTGCCATTGACACCCATTTGAAGAAATTGCCATTTGAAGGACAACCGTGCAATTTCTTCCTTTCTAGGCTATGTTCAATCATGGATCGGAATTTAACAACAATGGAAATTGTTGTTTGTTAAATTTCATGAAAATTGTCCAACCCGCTCCTCTTGTCATTTGTTAAATTTCATGAAAATTCATGGGGAATGGAATTTAATAACAATGTAGAAATTGCACGAACTGCCCATGATTTCACGAACTGGGCTATGTTCAATCATGGCGGCGTCGGTGGCGGCGGTGTGGTGGCGGCGGCGGTGGGGGTGGTTGAGGAGAAAGAAGAAGAAAGAGAAAAAGGAGAAAGAAGAAGAAAGAGAAAAAAATGGGTTTTTAAAAAAAAATTAATTTTTATTAAAATATAAAAACTGTTTTTACTGTTTTCACTCGCTATTAATTTTTTTTTTTTTGCCACGTCAGCCAAAAAAGGTACAAAAATACAGAAAAAATAAGGCCAGGGGGTAATAGGTCGCCCGCAAAGGTTGGGTGCGTCATAATTAATCCGAGTATACGTTGGGGGGTTTTTATGTATTTTCCCTATTTGCTGATTTAAATTATGATATTTGCATAATTAAATAAATAACTATTTCACACTATTTTCTGGTTGAAGTTAGTAAAATGCCTTATTAATTACTGTGAAATAATTTCCGAATGATTCATCATAGAAATTATTTTACCAAACAATAAAGGTAAAATATTATCTGCGTAGTTTAAAAAATCATCCTGATTTTTATTAAAAATATATATTTATCACCCCATTTAATATTCAGGCACTTTGAGCAATTAAAATAAATTATAGGAGGTCAAAAATTAGGTGTCAACAACTGCCCCTTCAGTGTTCGGGGATGGCGAGACCATTCCCGAGCAACGAAATTTGACTAACCCTGATTTTTTACTGACCCAAGTCATATTGTCCCTTATTTTTATGCAATTTTTTTCAAAATATATGGCCGAACCCTGATTTCTGGGTTTCCTATATATTTCAAGTTTTATGAAAATTCAGGTCATTTGTAGTTCGACATGATTATGACTTCTAAATGCAAATTAAAGCAATTTCTCAGATTTTTCGGCTATCTAGCTGGGAAGTCCGGCGTGATTGGTGAGATTGGTGAGAGTGTGACTGACTCTCTGGCATTGAGTCTGCCTACATATCCTTGTCTTGAGAATTAAGGCACTTGTAGTTCGACTCAGTCGGAGGAAAAGGGTATACCTTATGTGGGAATGCCTTTATGTGTTCCGATGTGTGTCCGACCGGTTGTAGAATAAGAAAACAACAAAGCACATAAGCAATAAACAACCTTGTGTGGCTGAGCATGGTGAGGAGTGATCTTCCAAGTCTTGGCCGGAGAGCTTGACTCTCATGGGCACCCTATCTCGACCGACTATGTAAGAGAAAGTTTCACGTTTGCTCCGCAATCTGTCTGGATTTGATTTGATTCGCCTGCTCCTTGGCAGCTACCAATCTGCTGAGTAACGTTGATTTTTAGATGACGAACACTGCGGTCATCTGACTGGATTTACATTGTCTTGCCTTTTTAGCAAATATTGCGATCTCATGACCAGTTTTATATCGCTTTATTGTCTTGTAACTTATATGCATGACCTTCTCAGCAATTGAAATAAAATGCTCTCTTGGAATATATGTATGAATGGCCTTCTTGGCGATTGAAATAAATGGTCCCCTTGGCAATTAAAATAAATGGCCCTCTTGGCATGTTTGTATGAATGGCCCTCTTGACATGTTTGTATGAATGGCCCTCTCGGCAGCAGGAAAATAAACGTGCAATGGCCCTCTTGGCAGTTTGTATGAATGGCCCTCTCGGCATGTTTGTATGAATGGCCCTCTTGGCATGTTTGTCTGAATAGCCCTCTCGACATGTTCGTCTGAATGGCCCTCTCGATAGTAGGAAAATAAACGTGCAATGGCCCTCTTAGCAGTTTGTATGAATGGCCCTCTCGGCAACAGGAAAATAAACGTGCAATGGCCCTCTTGGAAAATAAGAAGAAGTGATGCGAATGACAGATATGGCCCCTTCGGCTGAATCGTCTTTCTTTCGTCCTTTATCCCGGCTGTGACCCTCTTGGTCGGATGTGCCGTTTTGTTTTACTATGACCTTTTTGGCCAAACCTTTTCCATTGTGGCAATTTCTAGGCATTCTGTAACAATTGTGGCTTAATATTTTTCCCTTTTGAAATTCAAAGCCTTTTGTAGCCCTCGCGGCTGGATATATATATTCTGGAGGGTCGGATCTCAACAGCGGTTTGGACCCTTTTTTAGCGAAACGTTTCCTGCACATGAAGCAAGCTTAGAAAAAGGATCATCTTTCGATATCTCGGGGACTTGCATCAGAAATGGGTTAGTTTTTCCTATTTCAAGTTGATTCGCGATGCCGGCGTTGCCGCATCTTCAGCTTTCTGGACCCGAAACCCCTTTAGTTCCGGTATTTAAAAGATAAACCTATTTTCATTATGCAGAAAATTATTTTTTGTAATGCTACCATAAGGGTATCTAGTTCGTGGAAAAATAAAAGCATTATTAATTGTCATGACATGCGCTTTGAATGAGGGAGATCCTTTCTTCCGTGACTGGGGTTTTTGCTTCCTTATGCGGAATTTTTGAGACCCTTTCTTAAAAATTCTGCCCTAGTTTAAATTTCGATCTACAAATTCTCATGCCGAGTCTTCCGGTTCCTCAAAATTTCTGCCCCAGTTTAGAGTGCTGGGTTGGCTGATTTTGTAGTGGATTGACGACGCGAATTTTTGAGATCCTCTAAAAAATTCTACCCTAGTTGGGCGTGCAGCAGTCCCCGATTCTTTGTGAAGTACTAACTCTAAGGCTTCCTAGGGGTTTTCTGGTTTTTTCTTTTGATGCGACCGAGCTCAAAGAGCGCCTACTTATCCTATCGCAGCAGGAATTCAGGTCGAACGTAGTTTAGAAATAAAATAATGGACTTTTGGTTTTACTAATAAAGTGACCGGGTCCCAAATGGACTGCCTACGTATCCCACTGTGGGGAAATCAGGTCATTATGTAGTTCATATTACAAAAGATGTTTTTGTTTAGCCTATCTATTACAAAACGGTTACAAGCAAAAGAAAGCAACAAATACAAGCAAATAGACTAATGATTACAAGCAGAGAGTACTATTACAACTAAGAAGCTCCTTCTTCATGCATAGTAGCGCTTAATTGCATCTAAGTTGATCGGTTTTGGCCACTCTTGACCGTCCATTTCTGCCAATACTACCATTTCTCCGGAAAGTACTTTGCGAATTACGTAAGGCCCTAGCCAGTTAGGAGCAAACTTCCCTTTATATTCCTTCTGCTGTGGAAAAATCTTTTTGAGCACTAGTTGCCCGATTTGAAAGAGTCTGGTTCTGACTCGTTTGTTGAAAGCTCTTGCCATTCTCTGCCGATACAACTAACCGTGACATACAACAACCATCCTTTTCTCATCAATTAAGGCCAATTGCTCATATCGAGCTCGAACCCATTCAGCATCGTCTAATTCTGCTTCCTGAATGATTCTCAGGGAAGGTATCTCAACTTCAGCGGGTATGACTGCTTCAGTTCCGTAGACCAGCAGGTATGGAGTTGCTTATGTTGAAGTCCTGGCCGTAGTACGGTATCCCAGTAAAGCATAAGGCAACTGCTCGTGCTAACCCTTATGTTTGTCAGTCATTTTCCTCAATGTCCTCTTAATATTCTTATTGGCTGCCCCTGCGGCTCCGTTCATTTGCGGCCAGTAAGTTGTCGAGTTTCGATGGGTGATCTTGAATTGTTCACAGATATCCTTCATCAGGTGGCTATTCAGATTTTCTCCGTTGTCTGTTATGATGGACTCGGGCACACCGAATATGCATATGATGTGGTTTCGCACAAAGTCCGCCACCACTTTCTTTGTTACTGATTTGTGGGATGTTTCTTCTACTCACTTGGTGAAATAGTCAATGGCAACCAAGATGAACCAGTGGCCATTCGAGGCTGCGGGCTCAATAGGTCCAATAACATCCAAGCCCCAAGCGATGAAAGGCCATGGTGAGCTCATAGTGTTAAGCTCACTTGGAGGAACTTTGATTAGATCATCGTGGATCTGGCATTGATGGCACCTTTGCACATACTTGCAGCAGTCATTCTCTATAGTCATCCAATAATATCTGGCTCGTAGAATCTTCTTTGCTAGTACGAATCCATTCATATGGGGTCCACGTGTTCCCGAATGTACTTCTTCTAGAAGTTTGGTGGCTTCGCCGGCATCTACACATCTAAGCAGACCCAAATCTGAAGTCCGTTTGTATAGTACTTCTTTATTTAGGAAGAAACCATTTGCCATTCTTCGGATGGTTTTCTTTTGTCCATTTGTAGTGCCTTCGGGGTATTCCTGTCCTTCTAGATACATTTTGACGTTCTTTGTACCATGACTTGCCATCTAGCTCAGCTTCCACATGGCAACAACGGCCATGTTCTTCTTTCAGACTTATCCTTTGCGGGTCAATGTGACGCTTTCAGGATGCTGGATCACTGATGCTACTGTGGCCAGCGCATCAGCAAATTCATTCTAAGCCCTTGGCGTATGTCGAAACTCAAGCTTTCTGAACTTCTTGCACAATCTCTGTACCAGGCTCACACATGGTAAGATTTGTTCATTCGTAGTGGCCCATTCACCTTGTACTTGATGAATTAGCAAGTCAGAATCTCCAATGACCAATAGTTCATTGATGTCCATATCTAGCGCCATTCTGAGGCCCAGTATGCAGGCTTCGTATTCAGCCATGTTGTTGGTACATCGGAATTTGATCTTAGCGGCCATGGGGTAGTGTTTCTCATTTTCTAATATCAAGATCGCTCCGATTCCGGAACCTTTATCATTCACTGCTCTGTCAAAGAATAATCTCTATCCAGTATAGGATTTTGTTGCTCCTTCTTCTATAGCCAACATCCCTTCGTTTGGAAAATGAGCTCGAAGCGGTTCAAGCTCTTCATCCACCGAGCTTGCGTCTAGTAAGTCAGCCAAGGCCTGTCCTTTGACGGCTTTCTGGGCTATGTATACAATGTCGAATTCACTCAACAGCATCTGCCATTTGGCCAATTTCTCGATGGGCATGGGCTGACAGAATATGTACCTCAATGGATCCATCTTGGATATGAGATGAGTGGTTAATGAAGACAAATAATGCCTCAATTTCTGAGCTACCCAAGTTAGAGCACATCAAGTTTTTTCCACTAGCGTATATCTTGCCTCACATGCTGTGAACTTTTTGTTCAGATAATAAATGGCACGCTCCTTTTTCCCTTCTTCATCGTGTTGTCCTAACACGCACCTGAATGCCTTTTCGGGGACTGACAAGTACAATAGCAAAGGACTCCCAGGCCTTGGTGTTACCAGGACTGGTAGGTTGGACAAGTATCTTTTAATAGTGTCGAATGCCTCTTGGCATTCCTCCTTCCATTTTGTAATGCCTCTTGGCATTCCTCCTTCCATTTTGTAGGAGCGTCCTTTTTCAAAAGCTTGAGGATGTGCTCCACAATGATGGTGGATTGAGCTATGAACGGCCCGATGTAATTTAGCCTTCCTAGGAAACTCATGACTTCTTTCTTAGTTTGAGAAGGAGGCAACTCTTAGATTGCTTTGATCTTTGTTGGGTCTAGCTCTATGACTCTTCAGCTGACTATGAATCCAGTAACTTTCCAGCCGATACTCCGAACGCACATTTGGCCGGGTTCAATTTCAAATTAAACTTTCGAAGTCTGTCGAAGAATTTCCTCAAATGTGTGGTATGCTCCGAACTTTCCCTTGACTTGATAATGACATCGTCCATACAGACTTCAATCTCTCTGTGGATCATGTCATGAAAAATGGTAGTCATTGCTCTCATATACGTTGCATCGGCGTTCTTGTGGCCAAAGGGCATTACCCTGTAGTGGTACATTCCCCATGGGGTGATGAAAGTTGTCTTCTCGGCATCCTCTCTATCCATTAAGATCTGGTGGTAGCCAGCGAAATAATCTACAAACGATTATAACTCGTGCTTGGCACAATTGTCTATGAGTATATGTATGTTTGGGAGTGAGAAATTATCCTTTGGGCTAGCCTTGTTAAGATCTCGGTAATCCACACAGATTCTTGTCTTGCCATTTTTCTTAGTCACCGGACTATATTGGCTAGCCATGTGGGATAGGATGTCACTTCCACCACTCCGAACTCAATCTGTTTCTCCACTTCATCTTTGATTCGGATACTAAGATCCGGTTTGAATTGTCGGATTTTCTGTTTTACTGGAGCAAACCCCTCATTGATGGGTAGCCTGTGGGATACTATCTTTGGTACTTAGCCCTGGCATGTCGGCGTACGACCATGCGAAGACGTCCACATACTCCCTCAACAAACTTATCAATTCCTCTTTGAGAGGGATATCTAGGTGTGCGCTTATCCTTCTTTCTTTGACATCCTCTTCATCACCTAGATTTATGGCTTCTGTTTCGTCCAAGTTCGGCTTCTATTCATTCTCCAATTGTTCTACTTCCTCCGTGGGTCTCGGGTAGCATTATAGTCTCGTCGTATTCCTCATATTCTTCTTAATCTACGCTGCCCGACTCATTTGTTTCGCAACATGTCATGACTTAAGGTTGCTTTATTGTTTTTATTATTGAAAAGAAATTCAAGGTGAAATACGTTAGTATAAAACATGCATGCAACAATAAAACAGTTTTAATAAACCGAGCTTTATTAATTTAAAAACATTTAGGAGTGAAAACTGTGGTCCTGGCTTGGGTCAAGACATTTTCGTTTTTGAAAACATTACGAGGTATGTAAGCGACAATGAAGGCGAGTAATCGGTCTCGACCGATTCTCCCCATTTTAAAAATAAATTCATCTTTTTCTATCAAAGAGCAAGTAGCGGGGTAGAGGTCCAGTTGGACATTTGCTCGCCGGTCCGCCTCCGACGCGAGTCGTTTAAGACATTCTTCCAGAATCATAGAGCAATCTTCCTCTTGGAATAGCATCCTTATCCCTTTTTCAATGTTAGCATCCTCAGGCACAGGCATTCTGTGGGGAAATGATTGGTATAGACTTGGAATGGGTTTGCAAAGATCTGCAACCTCTTGTCTCTTCTTGGTAGGTATCTCTTCCTCTGTTGGGATGTAGCCAAGCCCAAAGTGAAAATTATCTTGAACGATAGGGATGGGCTCAGTGATGCCTTGCAGATTCTTCCCTAAACCTTTTCCGGGTTCAAACCCGTTTAGAATCATTGTGGAAGCAATCATTTTATAAACCGTCAGCATGGAATTTTCCATGGACTCTATCTTGTGGGCTGCTCCTACTAACTCCATGACATGGAAATCCGTTCCTTTAGGTGTGGCTTCAATGACAGGTACAGAGTTGTTTGGATAATTGTGCATGCTGGCTTCTCTGTGGACCACCACTTCTTCTCCTTTGCAGACAAATTTTACAGATTGATAGAGCGAAGATGGTACTGCTCCTGTCATATGGATCCATGGTCTTCCTAGAAGCAAATTGTAATTGGTGGGTGTTTTCATGACTTGCAATTCAGTGGTGAATTCAACAGGTCCTATTTGGAAATCCAAATCAACTACTCCAATGGCGTCATAACGTCCTCCGTCAAATGCTCTCATGTTAGTGTGGCTTTGACGAACCTTTTCAAGGTCATACCCCAGCTGGGTCAGGGTAGATTCGGGGAAAATATTAAGTCCTGCCCCATTGTCAATCAACACCCGAGTTACCACTTTGTTGTGACATATGATAGTGATGTGCAATGCTTTGTTGTGATTTCTGCCTTCCTTGGGCAATTCTTTTTCTGTGAAGGCAATTTGATGTTCCTCCATAACATGGGTGACTATTTCGGCCAAGTTTTCACTGCTTGTTCTAGCTGGGATATGCGTTTCATCCAACACCTTCATTAGAGTCAGGTGGTGTTGGGGTGAACTTTACAGCAACGCTAGCACCGATATTTGGGCCGGCGTCTCCTTTAAATTCTTAACAATAGAGTATTCCTTCGGCTGCATTCGGCACCAAAAGTCTTTGGCTTCACCTTCAGTGATAGTCCTTTTCTGATTGCCCTCCCTTTGGGGTGCCCCTTGGGCTAGGTCTTCCGGAGTATAACATCTCCCTGATCTTGTGATACCATGTGTGGCGGCAACTTGGACTACCAACTCTTTTTGAGGTGGCGCTGGAGTTACCTGAGCAATGTGTGCTGTCACTGGTGCAGGGATTAGTACCTTGAATTGCAGGCGTTCCTGGAGGGATAGTGACGCTACTGTGCGTTCAAGTTCTTTCACAGAATCGCAGTTTGTGGGCCTTCTTGCGACCCAGTCTTCTTCTCTCTTAATCATGTGAATCACGTTGCTGCCATGGTTTGGCAAAGGATTGGTGTTCACATTTGGAGGGGCCGTTTGGAGTACAATTTCTTTCCGGTCAATCAGATCCTGTATCTTGTACTTGAGATTAATGCAATCCTCAGTACTGTGCCCTATGCCATTAGAGTGATAGGCACATGTTTGGTAAGCTCGATAAAATCGGTTTTTTGGATTGACGGCCTTTGGCGGAAGTACTTGGATCATTCGAGCCGCGCTTAACCTTTTAAACAAATCGGTCCGGGATTCCATCAGCAGAGTGAATACCCGAGGGGGTTTCTTCTCAAAATTTTGATGTGGCGCATTATAGGCATTTGGTGGGGGTTGATTCTGGTAGGCATTGGGTTGGTTATTTTGTGGGGTACGGTAGATGGGTGGGGGAGTCTAATAATTTGGCTGTGGAGCTTGGTAATTTAGTAGGGGTGATTGGAAGGCATTTGGTGGAGCTTGGTAGTTTGGGGGTGGTGATTGGAAGGTCTATTGCGCGTAATATACGGGAACCGTGTTGTAAGGGGTGGGTACATAGGTATGTGGAGGAGGCGAAGCATATACTTCCATCATGAAATCTTCCCTTCTTTTGGGCTTAGGGGTATGGGATATGCTAGCCACGTCTTCTTTCTTCTTGCGCATGAACCCGGTTGAACCTGAACTAGCGGATTTTCCAGTCATGCTTATGATTCGGCCGGTTTTAAGACCGTCCTCTATGGCCTCGCCTATTTTGACTAATTCAAAGAAAGGTCTCCCCACCATTGAAAGCATTCTATCATAGAAGTCCGTCTCTTGCGAGCAGGTAAAAATTGACACAAGTTAATCTTCGCCCATAGGAGGTTGTACTTAGGCAGCCTCCGTTCTCCACCTGCTTGCATATTCGGGGAAGTTCTCGATGGATTTCTATTTCACTTTTTCCATATAATACCTATCTGGCACTGTCTCCATATTAAAACGGAATCATTCCATGAAAGCAGCGGCCATGACTTGCCATGTGACCCAATGGCGTATATCTTGCGCCGTGAAACATTCTGAAGCTTCTTCTGTCAGACTTCAGCTGAACAACCTCATGATGAGCGCTTGATTGTCTCGGACACCGACCAATTGGTCGCAGTAGGCCCGCAAGTGCGCTTTAGGATTGCTCGTCCCGTTAAACAATTCGAATCGGGGTACTTTGAAGCCTTCGGGTAAATCCAAATTGGGATGCATGCACAAATCGTCATAGCTTAGCCCTGTGCCAGTAAGGGTAGTCGTCATAGATCGTTCCAACATTGCGGTCTTCTTTCGCTTAAGCCTTTCCTCCTGTTTTTCCTGTTCCTCCTTCCACGCCCTCTCCATCTCTTCATAGTGGTCAATTTCTTGATCGGGTGAGAAGATACCTGGCGTGACAGGTGTGTGGAAAGAAACAACAGGAGAATTTAAGTAATCGGGGTGCCTTTGTTAGTTGGTAATGGGGCGATGCTTGGTTGTATAGTGATGCTAGTGTGGGTATTTTGTGGTCTTTGGGTAAGAAGGAATGGAGTGGGCGGTCCCAGGCATTTGGTTGGGATTAAGTGGTAGTGGGATGTGGCTTGAGGCCCCGATGTGTCCATCAATTGGGGTGAATGGCATGGTGCTCACAGCAGACCTAGTGGGGAAGTGATCTGGTAATGGCAAATTCAGAGATGGAAAAAAATAGTGGAGGCCTTCTTTCCTCAACAGGGGCCTCTCGGGCAGCATTAGCAACTTTGTTTCGCGCCACTTCCTCTTGAAGGTGGGAGATCTTTTCGAACATTATTTTTATGACGTCTTCAGTAGGCGATGATTCGGGCAGCTCGTGCAGAGGCGATTCCCGGAGAGCGATGTCAGTGGGAGTAGCTTCGTTCTCCGAAGTACTAGTCATTTTCTCTTAGCCTTTATTTGTACGGATAAGGATGCTATTGCAGCTTTAGACCTTGTGAAGTATGCCAGTGTGAGCACGAATCAACTTCTCTTTCTATAAGAAAAGAATAACTCAAAGGCAAACAAAGTTAGTTTCGTCAAAATAAAGAAAGGAAAAGCAAGATATCACATAAATGGCAGTTTAAATCACTTAGCACAGAAATGATCATATGTTTGATTCAAATGCTCAATTGATCTCTTGTACCGGTTTTGGGTACTTGGGCTTTGTTGGAGTGAGGGATATAATATTTATAATATATAGGGACCGAGTCTTGCGTAGACTGCCTACGTATCCCTCCCCGGGAAGTCAGGCCCTTCCGTAGAGGCTTCTTACATATCCCTCCTTGAGACATCAGGTCGGGTGCAGTTTCGTTTACACAAAATGGGGGGAGGGGGGACAAATCCGTATTAAATACAAAAATGGGATCCCCTAAAACTACCCAAAAGCGACCTTTCTTTTGAGGTCAATATAGGTTGTTTGTCCGTTCAACCTTTCCTAGCCCTAAGGCTCCCAAATCCTAATACTGAGAAGGGAGCACCAACTAAAGGGCTCCCTTGTGGACCAAATTTTCCAACTCAAACTTGAATGCATTGCATTCTTCTATGTCATGCCCTAAAGCTCCAAAATGATACAGACACATTTTGCGGCGGCCAACTCCTTCAGTTTGAGCTCTTCTGGTTCTGATGGGGCGAATCTTCCCAATACCGACCACTTTATGGAAGATATTGGCATAAGAGTCTCTGAATATAGTGAAGTCCTAATGCCAAATACGAGTGTTCCGAGTAATCCCTTCAGTTGGTATGATATTGTTATGGACCAATAGTGAATGCGGGCCCCACAGCTTGGTGATACTCTACTCATCTATCAGTCTAATGAGTCTCCTTTTGAAGGCTAAACATTCATTGGGGGTATGCCCTGCTTGATCCTAGTGATAAGGGCATCTCTTATGTGCTAAAGCCGGAGGGCAAGGTGGCAATCTGTCGAAGCAGACACTGACTATTCCTTTGCTTCGGAATTTGATCATCATCTCCTCATTCGCGATCTGCTGAGGTGAGACTCAGTAGGGACAATCCAACGCTTTGACCGCGATAGCCCGCCATTCAGGTGAAGCTGGTCGAGCATACTCCATTTTTTCTATGGGCTCCTTCCTAGGACTTGATAACGCAGCAGAAGCTCCTTCCCTTTAGGGCTTGACGTTGCAACAGAGGCTTCTTCCTTTTTTATGCTTAAAGGCACAGCGGAGGCATCCCCCCTTGATGGCCATGTGGGCTCCTGTGGGTCCGACTCCATTTCTTCTTCCTCAGACTTTTCCATTATCGGGATGTACTCGGGAAGAATCCTTTTTCCCGTGTCAATGACGTTTTCTCCCTGAGCTTTGATAGGTTTTTTGGGCTAGCTTTCCGCCGAATCCAATAATTTATCCCCCTCCTTAATCTTGGCCTTTACTATCCGGATCTGCTTCTAGAGATCTGGAATCTTTCGTCGCAACAAAACCTCATTCTTCTTCATAAACTCGAGCTCAAACGCAGTCTTGTTGTTCGTCTTCAGATTCTGAGAAAATCGTTGGGCTTAGTGTGGTACTTTTGTTCGTTGTTTTTCTTTGGGTGAGTAGACAGTATTCGAGACCAATTGAGCATTTAAACGAAACATATAGAAGCAAATAAAGCCACACAAAGTAATTCATAAGAGTATATTACTCGCGTTCTTAAACATAACTAAGCATTTGAAACATAAATGTGCCATTTGAATTAAACCATTGCCCCATAATCATTAGTAATAATATTCTTCCCCGCAGGGGTACAAAAGATAAAGTAAAGACAGTGCATAAAAATAAATCAGCAGAAATGTCCTCCAGTAGTGGATAATGAAACCCGATCTCTATCAGTCTTGACCTTCTTTGCTTTCCGGAGGGTAGTCTATATATGAAGATGGGCTGACGTCAAAGTCGCCTCCATAAGGAACCCTTTCTGTGTGAAGGTTAGTAGAGCGACATCGTCTAAAAATCTTCTTCATCCGGTCATCTAGCTCAACCAAATAATCGTTGGTAAACTCCAACTCATGCCTCAGACTTTTTATGACGGCCTTATCATGCTCAATTTTCTCCAAATATTTAGCATCCCTGTTGTCAGTTCTCCTTTGAATCAAACGGGCTCGAATCTCGGCTTGCGAATACTTGTCTTGGACAAAGCTATAGAGAATAGTCCTGGGAGGGAGTATGCCCTGCAAGTCGGCCCTCAACCAATCTTTATATTCTACAACACAACCTGGACGAAACCTATCTTTGGCTAAAGTGTCGGGACCCCAAATTATGCGACCCTTCCATTCTCGGACACAATCCAATGCTCTCGCTGGTCTGTCAATGTCGTAGTCAATGATGAAATCTCCCATGTCTCCAATCTGGTACAACTTGGATTCTCCCAAATTGTCTTAGAACCCGGGCAGAAGCGTAAGGGCGAATCCCTCGAATTCCCATAAGCGGCACAAATAGACACTTTCTTCCCTTAACTACAACCTCGGTGGATACGCAAGTCATGGAACATCCATTGAATGCTTTCTTCCTTTAACCTGGAGAAGATGAATGTCCAACTTTGCCTGTTTTGTTCTCCGAAGTTTGGGCGAAAATCCTGAAGACTGTCCCTTTCAGCCGGCCTACTTAAATGTTGTTCATCCCTGACCTTGACCATATGTTTGAGAATCCACCATTGCAGGAGTAAATTACAACCTTGAAAATATTTGTAATGATTCCGGCAGAGACTCAGGGCTCGATACAAATCGGCTAATATAATCGGGGTTATATCAAAGTATTAGTTTTCTTCTTTTTGGGTTATGCCGTAAAAAATGGCATGAGTGACTGAAATGCCTAGGGTGTCTATGGCTAAGGACTAGTCCTTGGGAAAGACTGTAGTCCCCAAAAAGTAAATGGCGAAGGCCAAGGATTTAGTAGCCGTCCAGTCGGCATAAGTCTTGAATTCTCCGGGATGTTCCACAAATCAATCTAAGCTTCCAAATGTTCTATACAACTCTCTGAAGGGTATGGTAGGGCCATGAGCCCAATTGGCTTAATTTAGAGAAAGTATCCTACAAATTTGGGAGTAGGTGGGTTTTTCTGGGATCAAAGCATTCTGGTCGGGTTTCTTTCTTCTTTTCAACCCCGAGCCTATGCTAGTTAACACGTCCCTAAACTCCTCCAGTGTCGGCGTCATTTCGATGTCGTCCCCAAATCTGAAAACCATCCGGTCTCTATCCCAGAATCCGGTAATTACTTCTATCAAATCCTTACAACCGGTCATAGTCATGATGGATGTCAAATTTTCTAAGTGACACGAGATTCCTCTTTTCTCTTCCGGGGACATTTGGCCCCACCAAATCCGCAGCAGCTCAGGTGTGGTTAGGACCATATCAAAGTTCAAATTGATTGACATCTACAAAACGAAATCCAATGTTAATCCCCCCTACTAGGCAATGGTTGCATTCATAGGCACATTTAACGTTTTCCAAATAGCACATAATATGATATGCGGTGTTTTTCGGGTCATAGACCGTACTTGACACGGGGTAATCTCCTTATCGAGTTTGGATACGTCTAAAATATCTAAACCACCCAGTCTACCTCTCATTTGGATTTGGCTTAGCTCTATCTTAGGCTTGTGCAAGAGTGGGTTTTTTCAAATTGACCTTGGAACCGAGCGGACTACTCGGGTTGAACCGTTGTTGGCCGTTGAGTGACCGCATGTTTCAAAGAAAGGGTATTTCGGGTTTTTTAGTGAAGGCTAGACCGCGATCCCGCATGTCCCCTTTGAAACCATGCTTTGTGCTAGGAGCGGCGGAGTTTATGATATGATGCATGCTAATTTAAATTGCAGAAAGTAACACATAAACAAATAGTTGTAAAATAAACCTTATTATAATGAAACCTTTATGGCTAGAACCTAGAACATCCCCAGCAGAGTCGCCATCTGTTATGGTTCGCTTTTACGCGGGTTAAGGCATAAAAGTTACTATGAGGTTATTGGTGCTCTAAATTGGGTATTTAGTTTTTAGAGTCGCCACCTAATTTATTCAAAAGAAAAATTAGGAAAATCGGATTTAAAGAGTTTTTCAGTCTGAGAAAAAGTCTTTTTGGACCAGAGTTCAAGGTAAGGGTTCCGGTGATCCCCCAGGGAAGATTTTAAGCACCCTGGTATTAAGGATCCGTAGAATACGGTTGACCTACGAGCTTCACTGTAAGGTTTATTTATTTGCTTATGTGTTAAAGTTTTCCGCAAAATATAACATTTTCATGTTTATCGTCTTCCCTTTTTTAGGAAAAATTCGGCAAAAAATCCCCTTATAAATAAGGGGTTTTGGTTTAGAAAAATCCACGTAAGTGTTCAACCCACTTCGTTTCCGGACTAAGACACATCCGGGATCGCTCTGGATAGAGTCGCTACTATTTTAGTTCTAATGAAAGGTATTTAGTATTTATGGGTTTAATATACTTATAGGAAAATAAGGGATATATTCCCGTTTTGATATATATATATATATATATATATATATATATATATATATATATATATATATATATATATATATTACTATATTATATAAGAGCAAATGTGAGGACTTTTGTAGTCCTCACAATAATTTCCCAATTTTTAAAAAAAAATTTAATTAATT
Organism: Lycium ferocissimum; assembly: GCF_029784015.1. Lineage (NCBI taxonomy): Eukaryota > Viridiplantae > Streptophyta > Magnoliopsida > Solanales > Solanaceae > Lycium > Lycium ferocissimum. Next base: position 15,358,100 of record NC_081345.1, read on the forward strand.
ACTTTTATGTCCTAATCTTATTTATTTAAGTCAATTTTTTTTGTTTTTTGTTTTTAAAGTCTACTTTTCAAAAGCTATCGAACCTGGGGACTTTTGTAGTCCTCACAATAATTTTCAATTTTTTTTAAAACTTTTTAATTAATTACTTTTAGGTCCTAATCTTATTTATTTAAGTCAATTTTTTTGTTTTTGTTTTTAAAGTCTACTTTTCAAAAGCTATCGAACCTCCCACCTCATTTTTCACGTTCTTTGATTTTTACGATTGGTGCTCGATATCCGCATTTGAGCCCAATTAATCCGGATAATTCGCCGCATCGCGCCTATTCGGGGGAGCGCTTCCTCCAAAGATTTTTTTTTCATATCCATATTCGAACCCCTAATCCACGATTAAGAGAGGAGCGGCTCCATCTCGCACAAGTTAAATTATGTATTTGTCTTAAAAGTTCATTAACTTTGTATAGATTATTTATTTAGAACTAAATAACTTCAGAAAATTAGGATACATAAGTTATAATGTCAAATTCTGGTTCCAAATTTGATTTGAATTAAATTATTTCATCAAAATGGAAGTTAAAATATTAAAGGAGTGGAATGAAAATTTTGCTTTCATATAACTACCCACTTGTGGGACTAGAATGGGTATATGGTTGTTATTGTACACTTGTACTAACACAAATTATATTTCTTTAGTTAAAATATCTACTTTTATATCTTGAGCCCGGGCCTCACATAACTAGTATATATATATATATAAGTCTATTTTTATTAAGTCCATTTTAGGTGAAGCTTAACAAGTCCAACCATAATCCTCAAAACCAGATCCGCCAAACTCAAATCAAGCCTAAAGTCCATCTTCAGTCTCAGCAATTTAGTCCACAAAATGTCACAATATATTTAGCCAAGAGGCTGGCCCTTAAAAAAAATGTTATTTTTTTCATGTAAGGTCCAATTTTCCAGCTTCAGTCCAAAGGTAAAAATCCAGTTTTTTAGCTCAAGTTCATTAGGTCTAATAGATTCAAGAATGTGTCCAGTTTTTCCAAAGAAAATGCAGTCCAAAAACGTGCCTCTTTCAAATAGGAACGAATGGTTTTGGTCCAAATTTTTTGCGGACTTCCAGGTCCAATATGAATCATCAGTTTTAGCTCAGCAAACATATTATGTCAAGGTACTATTACTTGGTTGAAAAGATCATTTAGATATAAAGCCACCATTTAATTTTTATCAAAACGTCTTCACTTCATGAAATCAGTTGGAAATGCCTTTCTAGTGCTAATATAAGAATCCCATTTATCCCAGTTTTGAGACTATATTTTGGCAAATCTTCACCATTTTATATCCCAAAATCGTTTAAAGGTCGAGTAAGAAAAAAACGTTTTCGTTTTCATAAGCGAAGATTTTGTAAAAAAAAAAAAGATTAATGCCCATTTAAAATAGTTACCTACTTAGCTAAGTGTTAATCCTAATTATATGTTCATAAGAGTTTCACTAATAGCAGAGGTTTAATTTTACAAACCATACATCAAATGATCAAGCAAGAAAGTAAAGCAATCCAGTTAATGGGCTACCCGCGCCCATTAGCACTATTTTCACCCATAGTTGGGCCTTCACCATTCTCACCCCTGGTTGGGCCTTCACAAAAAATAACATTGGCCTCCCTTGCAAATAGCGAACACCAGACTCGAGCAAAAGTGGGATTGGGCCTCAACCCAATCCTTGTATTTGAGAAGAAATGGCCCAGAAATGCAAAAGGAGGTCCCCAAATGAAAAGATAAAGAAATAATATCATGTATGCATACTTAGGCAAACATCTAAACAGACTATCAAATTCAAATAGAATGGGCTCCAAAACAGTATAAAATTTGAACAACTTCAACCTTTAAACCAAAACAGAGAGGGGGACATATCTATGTATATCCATGGTATACATAATCACACACATCCATAAGGATTTTTGAATGGTCAATTATAGGAAAGCTCTTACCCCTATATTCCCGATGCCACACAAGATCCAAAGGGTTTCTTCGAACCCAGGCATGGCAAACATCGGGGAGGGCTTAAGCTTGATCCTTAATGACCACTTAAACCTCCCTATTAATGTATTGGATACGAGTATACTATATGATATGCATATATATATATATATATATATGTCAAACTGCCTTGGTTAAATTCCAGGAAAAAGGGTACTTAAAATTGTAATGCAAAACAGTAGACAGAGGTCAAGTAATGCATATGAGACTAGCACATAGACAACTTAACACTATGATATATCATTATTTCACAGAACTTAAACAGGGGACAAACATGACCCTTCAATAAGTTGTCACAAAACAGTGTAGGAAAGGAGTACAAATTGTGTTACATAAATGTAGGCATGGTTTTAACCAAGAGGAAGACAATAACCAAACAACTAGTATGGTGTTTAAACACATTGAAACTACATTCCCTACATCAGAATCACATATCATTTAAAGACTAAAGCATAAATTTCAACTTAACACAGGTCAATGCCATTTTCAGAATAAACTAAGACCAACCCTTGCATTAATCAAGCTTAATTGCAAACAGGATCTAACTATGCCACCTCTATATTACCCTCTAGAGTTTGAACAATAGCACACAATAACCCGCTCAACTATACTCAAAATAACATCTAAACAGCACATCCTAGAACAGGTTCAACACATAATGATCTTGTTCTAAACTGATTTCCCTACTAACATTTGAGACAACTTCTCATTAGGTCTCTATGTCACTTATAATTCAAGGTTAATGCAACAGAATAGGTCTTAGCCATATCTAGAGTTATCATAACAAATCAAGCAGATGTCCAAACACCCTTTCTATAGCTAAGTTAATGTGTCTAACTCATCCTTGATAAACATCCACAAGAAAACAAGATTTGAGTTTCCTATTCAAACATGGACTAAACTAATGGGCATATCCACTCAAGAAAAGAAAGAAAACATGTCAACCATAAATTAGACAAGCATAGGTGATATAGATGATATTTAAATGTCATTTTTTAACAAAACATCCCATAAACCAAGTCACAACACATGATATGCCTATTATGAACAACCTGGACTAACACAAAGACTACACCATCATGACTTGTGTATTCGACTGACCATGAAACTAACCACATTACACATGATCCACAAGCAATGCACCATACAAAATAACTTAATCATTCTGAAAAGAAAAAAAAAACTAAGATAGAACATCTTGATACTACACAAACAAATAAATAAACCACCATAAAGAGCACATAGCATACAGAATATAAAGAGCATAAGAGAAATGGGAAATTACCTTTTTAAGGCACAGCCTTGAAGAGATTGAGCCTGAAATCAACTCCAAATGCTCCAAACCAACAAGAACACCCAAGAAAAAAGATTAAAAAAAAACTTTAAACTCACAGAGAATTTTAAAGGTTTCAAGCAGGAGCTAAAAACCACAGATGTTCTCAGTGCTTGCAAACTAAAAATTCTAGATTGCGTCCCTTTATGAAAAAAATAAGACCCTATTTACAGAATCCCCTAAACCTTTAAAATCCCAAATCATCCGATGTGGGACAATCCTCCAAGTTGGGATTTTCCCTCACACTTTGGTGTTGAAGGGCCAAGATCGGGTCAACTATACATCAAGGGTTGAGATTCGACTAACAAAACCCAAATCTGAAAAGTTCATCATGAACCAATAGGATCTCAAGATTCAAAATCACAAACAAACAAGAATCATTAAAGGATTGCAGTGTTAGACCGTTGAACAAATACAATAATAATACAAAAAATCAAGTAAATAAGATCGTTAGCACCCCGTTTGGTCGATTTGTGGTGGTAACGGGTGAAAGTATTGAATGCTTTGCCCTTTGAGGCCATGCAAGACTGTAAAAAGCAAAAAGCTCCTGCCACTTTGCCAAATATGACTTCGATAACGATGAGAGAGAGGGAAGCACATGGAGGCGGCTAGGGTTTCGAGGGGAAAAGAGTATAAGGGTCGTTTGGACGGCTGAAAAGGGCAAATAGGGCCTTAGCCCCTTATCTTATTTCACAAATTGGGTCGGGTCTGGCCCTTGTTGGGCTGGACTCAGTCCCTTTGAAAATGGGCAGCCCAAAGTACTCTCTCTCTCTCTCTCTCTCTATCTATCTATCTATCTATCTATCTATATATATATATATATACACACACACACACTAACGCAACAAAACAAAAGGGAAAGAATTAATGGGTACATTAAAAAAAAAAACAATTTAAGAGATTGATTTGCTATTAAATTGAAACTAAACAACCATTTAATTAAAAACATGACTGATTTTCACAAAATATCAAATTTACATGGATGGCCTTAATTGAATTTAAAGCATGAATTTTCTATTCTCAATTGTGGTCCCATTTGGCTAACTAATTGATTATTTCAATTGTAGCCGTAATTAAACACATAATAGGCAATTTACAAATATAATCATAATTAATTCATCTAAATCAATTATAATTAATTTGAGAATTGTCCACATAATTTGATTATGCAGAGAATTAAAATTTTGGGGTAAAAATGGTTATTTATTTTAATTACTCAATTTCCTTGAATTAAAATGGGGGGTAAATAATTGCTGATTTAAATTCTGATATTTGCATAATTAAATAAATGGCTATTTCATACTATTTTCTGGTTGAAGTTAGTAAAATGCCTTATTAATTACTGTGAAATAATTTCCAAATGATTCATTATAGAAATTATTTTACCAAACAATAAAGGTAAAATATTATCTGTGTAGTTTAAAAAATCATCCTAATTTTTACTAAAAACAAATATTTATCACCCCATTTAATATTCAGGCACTTTGATCAATTAAAATAAATTATGGGAGGTCAAAAACTAGGTGTCAACAATGCTTTGTGGTAAGGAGACTGTTGATAAGATGTAGACTATTTCAAAGTTCTACACAAAGCACGCTTGTGATATGCGTGACCTTCCAGATGATCATTTCAATCTAGATACCAATGTGATTACTGCTGTGTTAGTTGGCAACATTGCAAAAAGCCCAAGGTGCCCCCTTCGCCTAAGTTTATTAATTTTAATGTTAATATGAGGTTTCTCGTTGCTATCTGCTGATATTTCAACTTCTCCGGGTTCAAAATTAAAGAATGCATTATAGCTGTTTGAAAGTATATCGCAAAATCATAAGTAGGCGAAAAGCATATTTGGGCGTAGGCGTGCACATGAGGTTGTTTATGGCAATTCAGATAGCTCTTTCAAAACGTTGCCGAGACACATGGCAGCTCTACAACAGTTCAATGATGGTAGTGTTGTTGAATGGAAGCTCAAGTCGAAACATGGTGTGGCCGGTAATATTTTTTCAGTTTGTGTTTTGGGCATTTAAACCATGCATTGATGGTTTTGCTCATTGTCGGCCAGTAATATCAATAGATGGCACACGTGTACGGAAAATACGACATCAAGCTACTAATCGCAGTTGGAATTAGGGCTGTTCAAAACCGAACCGCTACCGATAACCCAACCACAAAATTGGCTTATGGACCTACAGGCATTGGGTTATCAGAATAGCGGTTGGAGAATGGATTAGAATTTTATAGTTAACAGCTTATCGGTGCAGGGGCGGAGTACTCAATTTTCTTATCGGGTAAACCGTTAACCCGTTAAGAATTTATTGTATTTATATTTTTACCCTACAATATAAAATATGTATTGTAATTGTAATTTGTAAACCTAAAGCTAAAGCCCCAACCTACAATATTTAACTTTGTTTCTGTTAATTGTGAAAGTTGTTTGTTTTCTATCAATTAGTTCATTCCCTGTTTCTTGTTTGCCTATATTGTAGTTTGCTAATTTTCTTGGAAAAATGTTGCTACTTGCTACGTTATTGTTACAAATATTGAATCTAAGATTTCAATCTTCTTGGTTATATTCCTATCCAGTTTTTTGCGGGGGATATATCAATATCTTCTTTTATAATCAGGACAGTGTAAAATAAGGTGAAACTAATACATTTGAGTTACTTTAAAGGTAGGTAATTTTCCTTGACTACATGTGATTTTATCATTTATTTTCTCTTAGATTTAATCGATACACTGCCCGATAACCGTCCGATAATTTCTAACTCGATACCGAACCAACCGATATCTTTTAGGCTGGCTAGCGGATTAGTACTTTTAAAAGCCGATAACTGTTAAGCCGAACCGCTAAATGTAATTATCCGCCCGATCCGTCCGATAAGCAGCCCTTGTTCGAATGTATGCAAATGGATCTATATTCCCTCTGGCTTTTACAATTGCAGCTAATGAGAGCATAGAGACATGGCGTTATCAAGGATTGAATGGATATATGTGTTCTATCAGACTGACATGCTGGCATATTGAGCAATATGTGGAATTTGCATGGGTGGCAGCTGCCCTTTGCCTACCATCGTTATTGTTTAAGGCATTTGAAGGTAAATTTTCAGTAGAAATATCGAAGCCCAGCATTGAACAATTGGATGTGGGCGGCTGCAACAGAGCATCAGGAGAAGAAGTTTCATATACGGATGGAGTTGATTAGGTGACGGATGAGGAGCCTACCACTGGTTAAATGAATTCGATAAAGACAAATGGACATTACACAAGGATGAAGGTAGGAGATGGGGGATGCTAACAACAACAGCTCTGAGTCATTCAATGGCGTGTTGAAATCTACACGAGTACCCAATGGTGAGAATGGCATGAGTACCCAATGGTGAGAATGACTTTTATGCAGGTTGTGGAGTGGTTCATGACTCGATCAAAAGTGGCCAAAGGATTTGCAGCAGACGGTCTAAAATGGATGCCAAAACCAATACAATTGTTCGAGTATCACAAATTTAAGTGTTAGCAACGCGACAAGATGGAGTACAACCATGCAAAACGTATATTTAAACTATAACGTTCACACAATTTGTGAGATACCAAGAACGTGCACATGTGGCAAGTGGAAATCATACAACATGCCATGTTCTCCTGTCTTCAAGTGTTTTATCATAATGGGAAAGAACGCCTCGTAATATGTGGCTAAGAAATATATACAGTGGAAAATTATGTAAAAACGCACGCCGGAAGGTTCTACCCACTTGGTGATGAGAGTTATTGGCCACCAGAGCCTTTTTCCATGATTGCTAACAAAGCATTTATCCGTAAATTGAAACAGCGAGCATACTCTCGTATTCTTAATGGAATGGATGGTCCACCAGGGAGATATACTCAAAAATGCTCATTTTGCAATCATGTTGGTCATGATAAGTGTAAGTGTCCCTTACGGCACAGTGGTCAAAGTACATCTCGTGGTGGAAGTACCTCTCGTAGCGGAAGAAACTTTTGTGGTGGCGGTAGATCTCGCGGTGGCGGCACATCTCTCGGTGGCGACACATTTCGCGGTGGCGAAACATCTAGTCAACGGCATAAATTGATGAATCTATTTTAAGTTTTTTCTTTCTTTGATGAATGTATTTTAACTAGTTTCGATGTGTTATTAATGAACTAGTTTAAGTATTTTGATATTATTATGAATGATGCAATTTAATTATTTTGAGATTGGTATGAATTATGCAATTTTGACTAAAAAATAACACGCTTAAATCTAAACCCTAAAAAATAAACAACTTAAAGCTAATGACAACAAGTTTTCAAACAAAAACTTACTTCGAGCATTTTTCAACCACTAAAACATCAATCCGAAGTTTTGCGTATCCTTGTTGTATTGAGCCTACCTTATTAATAGCACAAAAATAAGTCGGGTTCTATATAAAATATTGAAGTTCCGGAGTCTCGAAGCATGATTAATCTAAGGCTAAAGTACGTAAAAAGTGTGAAAATGTAAAAGAAAGAGTAATTAACCAAAAAAAAAAAAAAAAAGCAGAATAGCACAGTAAATTACTGCGCTATTGGACTAAACCTTGTCGTTACGGTTAAGTCCTTTAACGTAGTAATTTGTTGCGTTAAAGATACTTTGATACTAGTTTTTTTGATGGCGTATTTTGGTTCATTTGCTCTTTTTTTTTTTTGGGTCATTTGGTTCCAGACTCCTCCCTCTACGTATTGAAGGTGCACCTACACACGTGATAAGAAAGTGTTATCATTCTGTTCAAATTAATTTCTGTGTCGCAAAATCATATCTATAGATAATATAAACATTGTTGTTACGGGAATGCTTATAGAAAACAGATCAACACTAATTTTAACTTCACACAATAATTCAAGCTTCTTGGAAAGGAAAAAAAGACCCAAGAAAAATATGAGTGTCACTGCCATTGTCATGAGTTATTGAGTGGATCAGATGCGATCCCACATGTTTCAGAAAGCCACAAAATCCAATTTGTTCTTATCATCCTATGATCTCCCATAATGCCAAATTATTGATGTTTCCCTATTAATCATGTACTCCGAATATGAAGTGGCTAGCCGCGGGGTCGTTTGGTAGGAGGATAAGTTGTCCCATATAGATGGGATTGGGTGGGATAAGATGGGATTACTAATCCCACCATTTATCTGGAATTACTAATTCCACCTTATCCCACCTTTTATCCCATCTACATGGGATTGGATAAGATATTAAAAAGTTTATCCCACCAACCAAACATAGGATTAATTCAAATCTCATTGAATTAATAATTCAGCCCATCCTATCCCTCCTACCAAATGACCAATAGTTTGAAAAGTACACTCATTTTAATGGAGTATATTAATTATCAAAGGTGTAAGTCGAAAATTGAAATTCTTTCACATCAAATTAATATGATACTCCACCTATCTAATCATCTTAAGATTTTGGTTAGAGTATTCAAATTCTTTTATCCCACCAGCTAAGAGTTGCTACTTGCTAGCACAGAGAGTCAAATAATATGATGTAACTAGGGGTGTATATGGATCGGATTAGTTCGAATTTTTTAAATATCAAATCAAATTAATTGCGTTAGATTTTTAAATTTATAAACCAAACCAAACCAATAAAATTTGAGCTTTTCAACTTCGGGTTTTCTTGGGTTATTCAATTTTTTCAGGTTTTTCGAATTTTTTTCCGAAAAAGTCTTCATACAAAACATATGACTTTTACTTCAAATATTTCTTTAGTCCTAATAAGATACAACTATATAACTAAGGTGATTCATAAGAAAATAACACAAAATGTGAGATGGGTGATGACATCGTATTAAAATATTCAACAAAAAGATAATAAAATCAGTTAAAATAAGTATTGCTAATTGATAAGCCACAAAGAAAATGACTTTAATCTAAGTACTAAGTTATGCTAAAATAAGTACGGCTAATAGGTATCAATTACATGACAAAGAAAAAAATTAAGCTATATATTTTTACGCTCTAAACCAATTATGCAAAACTAAAGAATAGATATCCAACATTACTGTCATTCCTAGTGTTAGAATTGAATTTCTTTTGTTAGCACTAGTGTTGAGTTGATTTTGATTTGGACTTTATTTGAGTTACTAACATCCATGGCTTATAAAACTTTTTGGCATTCAAAATTCTAAGTTCAAACTTAAAATAATATGATAAAAGACAAAAAATTATGAAAAAATTTAAGAAATATTTACAAATTACGTTACAAATAAATATTTTTATGTATAAAATATTTTAAAAATCGAATACACGTAATGTCGGGTCGGTTTGATTCGGTTTGACTTTTTTTTAGCTTAAATCAAACCAAACCAAGTATGATCGAGTTTTTTTTTTTTCGACACCAAATCAAGTTAAACCAAACCACTAATCGAATTTTTTTTTCGATTTGACTCGAGTTATCGATTTGGTGCGATTTATCGATTTGCTTTGCACACCCCAGATGTAACTAAGCACAGCAATAATATATATGCTAGCGCAGCCAAAGATAGAAAAACTTATCCGAACTTGAAAGACATCTTTAACTACTACTACTAGACATTGTTTCTATAGATTGGAAATGGAAAAACTAGCTTAGAGACATGTTATTAGTGTTTTTATTTAAATTAGGTTCAAATTCTTTTACATAATTTGGAAAATTTGTCTTTTCCCCAGTATGTAAACTAACAAATACCAGTACCTGCATTATATGATAAGTTGCCATGTTTACGAATTTTGTTATTCTCCAATATCTCACAATATTTTTTTTTTTTTTTTTGCGGAAGTAGGACTGAGTCTGCATCTCTTATGGATAAAAAGGGGCAGTTTGATGCAAAAAACATGTTGTATTCACCAAGTGTTTGAGCAGGAGCGGCTCCACTTGATTGGTGGCTTAAAGCCAATTTTTTTTTATTTTTTTTTTTAAACAAATTCCACTAGGCTTGTGAGCCTAGGGCTGCTTTTATAAATTTTCTCAAAAAACCAAAAGGTAGTCTTTACAATGAGGGCCAAAAAATGGCTGATAAACATGCAAAATTAAAATAACGACCAACCTAAGTCTTATATGTTGACTTAAGTTGGCATTACAAACTACTAAAATTAGAAAATGATCTGCATAAACAAGTTGACTCCCATCTGAACTTGCTATGCATGATCCTCTGGTAGATAACCTTAGCACTGATGCTGTTCCTCTGATGGTTGAAGACTTCTGCAACCTGCAGCTTGTTTCTCTAAAGCCCCTATCTGCCTTAATGCAATCAAAACAGTCCCAATATACTGTCATCTCCTCTGCAGGTTGAGCACAAGTGCTAATACCACTGCATGAAGATTTGACTAAACATATAGTAACTCTTGACATTGTACACGAACCCTTTCGTTGCTCGATGCTTGAACAACCTGCAATTCGCCTTTTGGATTAAATTCCATGCATTGCATTGCTTTTTCTAGCACGGAAACAGCAAAACTTTGTTTTTATGCAGAAACGAGAAATAGCAAATCTTTGGAAAGCGACAAACTTTTAACTGTTCCATTGCCAGAAACGACAAGCAAGCTCGGCAAACAAACTTTGCTTTTTCTCTGCCGGAGACGGCAAACGGCAAACTTTTGCTAACAAATTTTTACCGATTCGTTAGGTACTGCAAGTAGCCCTTGCAGCCTTTGTTTCATTGTGCTCAACATTAAACCACCTCATTTCCTCATCTTGACAGATCAGTGATGCAATGTTGATCAAAGCAAGTAGATTAAATTTCATGCATTGCATTGCTTTTTCTAAGCTCATTGGAAAACAAGACAAACTTTGCTTTTTTATCGCCGGAAACGGCAAACGGCAAACTTTTGCCCCAAAAGCTTTACTGATTCGTTGCAGTAGCTGCAAGTAGCCCATCTGATTCAACTCATGGATCTTCTTGATGCTTTGTATCTTGCTCCTACTGTAGATTATGAAACCTGCAAAAAAGGAAACATGATTAGCAGTAAAAATTCTCATCTTACTCTCCTCCTGGGGGACTTGAGTAAGATGAGACATGCTGAGTTCCACCCCAAACACCTTCCTTAATATCTTCTTTTTGTTCTGATTCTTAAATAGGGACACTGAAGTTTGTCACTATTGAGAACCTTTCTTCCTTTGAATCCAATTCTGCAAAGGAGTGAATAGATACCTCTCCATGATCAAGGGCATAGTTAGCTAGATGATCAGCCAACTGATTACCCTCTCTGAAAATATGCAGAACCTGTACCTCTGCATGATCTATGATAAAGCCAAATTTTAACATGAGGCCCTAAAGTTTTTTTTTTTTTTTTTTTTTTTTTTTGTGCATATATATTATTTGATGTGTATTTTTTCTAGCCTTTTAAATGCAAAATTGTTAATTGTTATTTTCGGGATGAACTAATAAGGAAAGTGTGTCACATATATTGAAATGCAAAACATAAAAAAATTCAAATTAAAAAGAAAAGAAACTGAAAGAGATCAATAGCAAGTTAGAACAATAGAACCTAATTTTAGAATTTGATAACCGGAATACAACAAAAATTCACTATTTCGATTTGCTTGTTGCTATGCCCAACAACCCGAGAAAAAAAATGAAAAAGAGTGCAATTTGATGTATTACAACCTCGTTTTCGTGAGAATAAATAATTTAATAGTAGGAAGAAAAGAGAGCATAAACATACAAACCTTTTTTATGAGAATAGATAAAAGAATAATAATTTGGATTCTACATGCAAATTACCTCAAATATATATAAATACACTTTAAATTACATCAATATTTGTATTTATTAAATATTTACTATTTTAAAAAACAAAAATGAACACATAAGAGCAATTTTTAAGGAGTAGTCATCGGTCGCTTCGTCCGCTTGACCCTTGAGCCGGCTCTGTGTTTGAGAAAGGGCAGTGCTTAATGAAAATGTGATGTAGCACTACTAAAAAACTATCAAAAATCGACGGACAAAAAACCGACGGACAACCGACTTCCTGCGTCGGTTTTTTACATTTCTAATTTTTTTTTAAATTATTTTAATCAGAAAACTAACGGACAAAGTCAGTTTTTTGCGAATTTTAAAAATATTTAACATTAAAAAAAAACCGACGTCCAACGTCGGTTTTATTAAAAAAAAAAAAAAATTAATATAAAACCGACGTCGTACGTCGGTTTTATTTTTAAAAAACATTTTAAATAATATGCAATTCAATTTGTTTTTTAAAAAAATAATAAATAATTTTTTTTTTAGGAAACCGACGGACAGGGTCGGTTTCCTATTTTTTTTAAAAAAAAATTTCGGGTCAAAATCCGATCAAACATGCGGGAAAAACCGACGGACAGGGTCGGTTTTGTCCGTTGGTTTTTCTTTAAAATAGAACCAGACGGGTTTTGCACCCATTTCTTCTTCTCTTCCAAATTAAAACCCCATTCCCCCCAAACCCTACCCGCCGCCCCCCTCCCTCCGGCCCAAAGCCCGTCCACCCATTTTCGAATTGTTATTGATCATTCCATATTAGAATTAGTTGAGATTGTGCTTTTCAAAGTTAGAATTGTTAAGTTATAGTATTTCTATAACCTCAATACTAAAATGTAGATTTTATTTCTCTAGATTTACTTTTCAATTTTTAGAATTGGTTGGAATTGTGCTTTTCAAAGTTGGAATTATTAAGTTATGTTAGAATTATTAAGTTATAATATTTCTATAACCTCAAAACTAAAATGTAGACTTTATTTGACTAGATTTACTTTTCAATTTTTAAAATTAAAGTTAGAATCCATAAGTTATTAAAGTTAGAATTTTTATTGAGAATTCAAAGTTAGAATTGGTTGGGATTGTGATTTTCAAAATTATATTAAAGTTAGAATTTATAAATTATTAAAGTTAGAATTGTTATTGAGAATTCAAAGTTAGAAGTGGTTGGGATTGTGTTTTCTTAAGTTATATTTTAAGTTAGTATTCTTAAGTTATAATATATTTCTATAACCTCAATAATTTGTGGGTATATTTTTGTAGATGGATCGTATGTGGATGTATAACATGAATAATAGTAATCGTGTGGGTGTACATGATGAATTTGTTAAAGGTGTTGATGGGTTTATCACACATGCAATGACACTTTACCCTTTTCAAAATGAAGGGGTAATTAGGTGTCCTTGTTCTCATTACTTGATTTATGAAGTATTTTAAACCTAAGTCAAGTTAAGGTTCATTTATATAGTCGTGGGTTTAAGCGAGAAATATTATGTTTGGACCGATCATGAAGAGATTGATGGGGTTAATGGTATATTTTACAATATGGTTGTCGGTGAAAGTAGTGTCGCGGGAATATAGTCATGTCCAATATGATAGAGTTAATGATATGGTTAATGATGTTTTTGGCGTACAGTCTGGGTTTGAACCTGAGCAAAATTTTGAGGAACCTCCTAATGAAGAAGCAATGCGCTTCTATCAAGAATTAGAAGAGGCTAGTCGTCCACTTTGGTTAGGGAGTCAGCATTCTAAGTTGTCTGTTGCAGTTAGAATGATTAACATCAAATCAGATGCTATGGACTCAATGATTAAGCTTGTAGGGGAACTAGTTAGTCCGGAATTCGACATACCTAAGAGTTACTATGAAGCAAAGAGATTGGTTTCCAAATTATGATTGTCGTATGATAGAATTCATTGTTGTCCAAACGGTTGTATGTTGTTCTATAAGCAAGATGCTGATTTAAATGAATGTAAAATATGTGGACATGCGCGTTATAAGCGGACACCTAGTGGAAAGAGGGTTCCAATTAAGGCGATGCATTATTTACCTATTATACCTAGGTTAAAGAGGTTGTTTGCATCGCCGAGTTCTGCTCCTCACATGAGATGGCACAGCGAAAATAGAAGGCCACCTGGTGTTATGTGTCATCCATCGGATGGAGAAGCGTGGAAACATTTTGATAGAACTTATCCTGATTTTGCTAGTGAACCAAGAAACATTTGTTTGGGTTTGTGTGCGGATGGTTTCACACCATATTTACATTTGGCCGCACCCTATTCTTGTTGCCTTCGTATTTCTTACTCCATATAATCTACCGCCTGAGATGTGTATGACAAGTCCCTATATATTCCTAAATTGTGTTATCCCTGGTCCTCGTAATCCAAAAGTTTTGATTGATGTCTATCTACAACCTTTGATTGATGAGTTAAAACAATTGTGGTGTGAAGGTGTAGTGACATATGATATATCAACTAAGAGCAATTTCAATATGCGTGCTTCTTTGATGTGGACTATTAACGATTTTCCTGCGTATGGGATGTTGTACGGTTGGATGACGGAAAGCTTGCTTGTCCTTATTGCATGGAAACTAGTAAAGCTTTCACTTTAAAACATGGCCACAAAAATTCATGGTTTGATTGTCATCGTCAATTCTTGCCTATGGATCACCAATTCAGAAACAAGCATTTAGAAAGAATAAAAGCGAAAATGATCCCCCCTCGAACATTGTCGGGAGAAGAAATTTGGGGGAGGGTTTGTCACTTGCCTAAGGTCACAAAAAGTTGCCCCTTATAGACTACCGGTTATGGTGTTGAACATAATTGGACTAAACGAGCATATTCCGGGGAGTTACCGTATTGGAAGGATAATCTTCTACGGCATAATCTTGATGTGATGCATATTGAAAAAAATTACTTTGATAATTTGTTGAACAACGTTATGGATGTTAAAGGCAAGACAAAAGATAACCCAAAAGCTAGATTGGACCTAAAGGAATATTGTAGGCTCCCTGAATTGAACTTGCAAGAGTTAGGGAATAATAAAGTGTTCAAGCCCAAGGCTAGTTTTTCATTCACTTTGGAGGAGAAATGACAGATTTGTCAATGGGTTAAGAATTTGCGGATGCCAGAGGGGTATGCGTCTAATTTTGACAAGCGTGCTGATATGAATGAAGGAAAATTGATTGGTATGAAAAGTCATGATTGCCATGTTTTCATGGAAACTTTGATTCCTATTGCATTTAGCCGCCTACCGGAAAGAATATGGAAACCAATCACAGAGATAAGTTTGTTCTTCAAGGATTTATGTTCTAACACTTTGACGGTAGAAAACCTTCAAAGAATGGAACAGAATATACCAGTCATTACAACTAAGCTCGAGAAGATCTTTCCATGTGGATTTTTCGATGTGATGGAACGTCTTTCCATTCATCTTGCACAAGAGGCGCGCCTTGGAGGCCCGGTTCAAACTAGGTGGATGTATCCTTTCGAGAGGTAAGTAACCAAACTTACTACCTTTTTCTTTAACAGTATTTTGTTAACTAATTCCGTTCCTATTGATATTAAACATGTGTGCGGGACCATTGGTAAATGCAAAAAATTGGCTAGAGAGATCTAAGATTGAAGGATCTATTTGTGAAGCATATCTTGCAAAGGAAACAAGACACGTTGTTCATATTATTTCGGAGAGCAAGTGTCGTGTATGAGAAATAGGCCCAACCGTAATGATGAGGGTGGGGTTGATCATAACTACCCACCAATGTCCATCTTTAATCAACCAGGGCGAGGTTCTAAAACGCCTCCAAAACGAACCCCCGAGTAGTATGGAGAGGCAATCATTTGTGACACATGTTTTGCTCGGTGCCACCGAAATTCAAGTATATATTCGGTGAGTGTCGAATTATGTTACCGAATTAAATGGGTAAGCGATGAGGGTGACACTAATGAAAATCTTGCATATGTCGAAGCGATTTACTTCGTAGAACTTGAGGGCGATGAAGCCATATATTCTAAGTTTTCCCATTGGTACGTACGATTTTGTAAGTGTGGAAATTCATTGCATAATTTCAATTAAATGTAGGCTACATATAGGTTATTGAATTTTAATTTTCCTCCTTATTATATAGGTTTATCAAACGGAGAACATTCCCAATTTGTGAAAGATATAGCTCTTGGACCGGGAAATGAAGTTAGGACAATGAAAAAATACATTGTTAATGGCTACAAGTTTCAAAAAGAAGAAGTTTCTCAATATAAGAAGACGAATAATAGTGGAGTGTGCATTAAAGGCGATGCGATGGTAGCTGCGTAACCGTTGATTATTACGGTGTCTTAGGAGATCATACAACTTAAGTATCCAGGTTACCCTAAGAAGAAGATAACATTATTTCGGTGCAAGTGGTTTGATCCAAGCCAAAGAGGTACAAGGGTGAATCGTCAACATAACGTAATTGAAGTCAAACACACAAGACAATACAATCGCTATGATCCCTTTATAATTGCACAAAATGCTAAGCAAGTGTATTATGCTCCATATCCTTTGCGTAGGGATAAGGCTGATTGGTGGGTGGTTATAAAGACTAAGCTTTTGGGGAGGATTGAGGTCGATAATTAGATGTGGCGTATCAAAATGATGTACCAGTTGTTCATCAAACGGTTGACACGAGTTAGAAAATACTTTGGAACATCCTCAACACATATTAGAAGAAGTTGATGAAGATGATGTAACTATCATAGAAAATGTTGAGGAAGAATCGACCGATGGACTCGAAACAAGCGATGAGGAAGAATCATCGATGAAAATGAAACAAGCGAGGATGAGTGGGAGGATAACTAGTTGCATGTTAGTTTATTCTATACTTGATAATAACATAATTCTATACTTGTTAAATTTTTACCTACGATCAATATATCATTATTGAGTTATTAATTTTATGTATGCGGATGTCATCGTGGTAGTGATCAAGGTAGAGGTAGAGGTAGAGGTAGAGGTAGAGTGGAGGTACTAGTAAGAGAAAAGATAAGAGACCTATAGATCCTACGACTACTAGTAGTCGATCCATTTCGTCCGCTCCGCTGCCTACTCCGCCTTCTTTTTTTATGCTCGGCTTTCTATACGCAGCCCGATGTCGAAGGTCTTTCGGTGGCACCACCTCGGCCCGCATCATTTACTCGTCCTACTTCTATACCTATACCTATGTATTGCCCACCACGCGGCAGATCTCCTAGCACATCGGCCACTTTGTCTCCTTCTCCTTCTCATTCTCCAAATGGTACACCTCCAAGTGTATCTAATTTGCGCCTTAGAGATAGCAGCTCTGAGCCTGAGTCACTGCAATCCAACCAGTCTCAGACCCATCTTCGTTCTCCGCACTACGCTCCTCGCTCCCTCCCACTCGCACTCCTCGCACCGGCTCAGGCATCGATATATCATGGTTTACATCCGGGAGATAGAGATGCGATGGGTCGGATTTTCATCGTGCCTGAGGGAGTTGGGTAAGATTGTCTTTTATTAAGTTTTCCTAAAGTTTTTTTTCATCTTAATCTAATAGGCATTAAATTTTTAAGCGTTGTGTTCTATCCAGATCACGACACTACAAAAGTCTTGTTGGATGTTGTTCGGAGGCTTTATGGCGATCATTTTTATACTTCATGGAGTGAAATCCCATATGATACTCGACAGGCTATGTTTAGAGAGTTTAACGTATGCATCTTATTATACATTTCATAACTTGAATTTACTTTTATATAAATCATCTAACATTAGCTACTTGATTTGCGTATGTATTGTACATGGGATCCAATGGACAATGATAGGTTGCTTGCAAACTTTGAGAGGAAGGGGAGTGCAAGGTTGTCGATTGGTTTTCGAGGGCTAGAAGGCATATGAAGATGCCCCAATGGCTAAATGCCGACAGTGGGAGAAACTTAAGGCATATTGGCGAACTCCGAGTTTATCGCCAAGTCCGAGCAAAGCAAAGGCCGCCCGTGCATCCCGAAAGGTGGCTCTTTGCACATCGCGGGTGCAAGAAGTCAGGGGCACGTGGCTAGGACAATGGTAAGTAATTTTATACTTTTAAAGTTACCTACGATCAATATATCATTATTGAGCTATTAATTTTATGTTTAACTTTTTTTTTTTTTTTTTGCAGAAAAAAGCTACGGGATGGATGCCAACTCAGGATCAGCTATTCCTAAAGACCCACACAAAAAATAAGAAGCATGAGTCGGATCCGACCGTATGGGTTGAGGACAGGGCTCGTAATTCCTATGTAAGTGATAATTTTATTATTTAAGTAATTATATATAAGTTTAATTATGATATATTCGTTATATACTAAGTTTCATTTTTTAATATACGTACGCATTTTATGGATGAGGTGGACGGTAAGAGCAAACTCGGCCCGAGCATCCGAGTCGTCCTCCACGGAATTAGAGATAGATTTTGGTGTAGAGCGTTGGGGGAGTACAAAAGGGTAGAGCGTACGATCTAGGCCCAAGGAACAACTTAAGTCGCCTTCGGTCGGGATTGCGATGTGAAGGGTCTTCTCGACAAGCCGAGGAAGTTGATGGTGTTCGGGTCGCAATTTATGGCGCAAATTGCCGAACTTAATAGGAAACTAGGCGAAACCGAGGCAAAAAGAGTTGATGAAAGTAAAATGATGAATGCGAGCCTTGAATCGCTTAAGGCACAAGTTAAAAGCCACATTGCATGTGGACCATTTGGTGTGCCCCCTTCCCCCCCCCCCCCCCCCGCTCCCCCTCCCCCTCCGACCCAGAAGATGACGATGACGGTGATTTCGTAGCCCGGACACCGGATGATCAGTTGTAATAGTTTGGATTTAATAATGGACTTATGTTAAAACTAGTTAATGGTACTTTTGGTTGGACATTTAAATATTTCGAACTTTGAAGGTCTATTAAGATCGTATTTGATGTGTTTAGATAGTGTTTGATGTGTTTTATTATTACTTAGGGTGATTTTATGTGTTGTAGCTCTTTTAGAATTGATTTGGAGCATTTTAATGCTAGTTCGGCAGTACCGTATGGCGGTTTTCGTGTCGTGGTTGCAGAAAATGCATGATTTGCATGCAGGAAATTTTCCAGAAAACCGACGCAGTCCGTCGGTTTTCTGGAAATTAATTTTGCAAATTTTCCAGAAAACCGACGGACAACCGACTCAGTCCGTCGGTTTTCTGGAAATTAATTATTAAATTTTATGAAAAAACCGACGTACTGTGTCGATTTTTATTTAAAATAAAAAAAAATTAAATAGAAAACCGACGCGGTGCGTCATTTTTTTCATAAAATATATATTATTATTATGTAAGATAAAAAATCAGAAATTAAAAAAACCGACCCTGTCCGTCGGTTTTTTTTTTAATTTTTATTTATTTTTTAAAATTATTGAAAAAAAACCCGACGGACAACGAAACCGACGTCGTCCGTCGGGAAAACCGACGTGGTCCGTCGCCTTCCTAAAAAAGCGAGGCTATCAAAACCGACGGACCGTAAAAGGTCGGTTTCCGCCGGTTTCATTAAAAAACCGACTCGGTCCGTCGGTTTTGGCCGTCGATTTTTTTCGTTTTTTTAGTAGTGTAGATAGCCGATTCTAACGTGAGCATATTTCACGGCTAGAATCCGCTATATATAGGACACAAAAAAGTAATTTTATCGTTCTCCAAATATCCCCATCACACCCCCAAATGGATAAGGAATAACAATCACCTTATAGTTCTAAAATAATTGAACTAAATGCTAGTTAGGAGACTTATAGGTTACTTCATAACATAAACGCGATACAAATTAGTGTTCATTGGATATCCTCACAAGATGGATGAACTCGCTTGTTTTCACAGCCTAAAAATCCGGATAGACCATAGTGGCGTTTAGGAGAAGGACTATCTAATAAGTTAACGGGTTAATTAACACCCCTTATGGGTAGACCCAACCCAATAACAATTTAACGAGCAAGTCAAATTGGGTGGAAAAAGCGTGCCGTGAAGTTAACTTAATCAGAAAGTAAAGAATTTTGTCATCACATCTCCTTGTTGAATTCCTACGTCTGTTAATTACTCGTCATTTGCTTTTGGATAAAATTTCCATTCTATTCCTCGTCATTGTTGAAAACTTGAACCGACACCAAATTGAAATTGAAAGAAAAGAAACAATATATTTTCTAACCAAACACAATCACTTTTATTGCAAACAATACACGCCAATACATCATAAATCGAGTAGAAGGGTCTCCCAATCATGATGATACCCTCTTTAACTAAATCACAACAACAATAAACCTAAACAAACTTACGAAATACTAGAACTTTAATTTAAAATAAAAACAGAACCCAAACCGAAACAAACTAGCCCATAAGCACACGAAAAGGGTCGTTTTACAGAGCCAGTACAAGACCCGGAACAGATTTCCCGACCCGATTAGCTAGCCTACTCTCCCAAACAGAAGGACAATGCAAGGACGTTATAGCAGACGAAATATCCAATTCACTTTTCTTCCCAAAACGGGTAACAGTAAGCGAGGTATTAAAATACTCTCTAACTTGAGTAATCACCCCATCAGTAACAGTCCAGGCGTGAACCCAAGTAATGGATCGGGTCGGGTCACAGCCTTCGACTAAGACAATTGACCCGAAAGCGTCGTATGTTTTAGGAAGGAACTGGAAAGATTGTTGTTGATGGGATTTGAAAGTACCGGTTAGGATGCGCATCAAGAATTGGTGAGAAGGTGGACCATGGAACCACCACTCGAGATCAGAGGCCAATAGGTTGGTGACCTGAACGACGTTGCTTGAGCTCAAGGCTTCATATAGGGCGAGCACTACCCCTTTGTTTTTGGTTTCCAGCTCCAGAGTTTCCTGAGATAACGCCAGCTCAGTAAAAACAGGGAAGAATTAAAAAAGATGATGATTGGGGAAATCTGCGAAGAAGGTAGGTAAGGAAGAAGAAAAGGAGATACTGGGGGTTTATATAGGGGTGTCTGAAGGGTATTTTCGAAACTACACGTGAGTAGTGGGGTGAGTTTCGGGAATTTAAAGGGACATGCTATTTACGCGCCATTCAGTGCTCGGGGATTACGTGACGGTCTACTTTGTTTGGATGGGATAGGCGTTTTTCTTTAGGTGGGGTCTGGGAAGATGACCCCACAAACCTCGGTGTAGATAGACATTTCTACATTCTTATATAACAGCATCTCATTATAAATGGAAAAGATTAAAATTATCCTTACCTTATTAAAAATTATTAAAAAATACTCTTTTTTGTAGCTATTGAATCAAATTTGTTTTTACTTTCACCTATTTGGATGAAAAATACCGTTACGGATCATTTGGTGCATGGTATAAGCTGGGATATTCTAGCACTAATTTTTTATATCATATTTGGTTCTTTTGGTATAAATTTATTCTGGGATAAATTTATACCTTATACCAAACAAAGTATAAAATGCATCTCATGATATAAGTTAGGATATCCCTTCTTATCCCACTTACCCTGAGATTATTTTATCTCATCTCCTAGATGGGATAAAATAGTCCAAAGAGATGGAATAAATTAGTTCCGGGATAATTTTGGCTACTTACCAAACGACCACTTAATATATTAGAAATGACTCAAAAATACTTTTTATCCCTAATATTATTATTTTTTTTGTTTAAAATGATTCCTTTTATTAACGACACAATTATATGATATTTAATAGCATGTTTGGCTAAGCTTCTAAAATCAACTTATTTTAAAAAGTACTTTTCAAAAAAACACTTTTGACGAAAAACAGTTTGTGTTTGGCCAAGCTTTTAAAAAGTGTTTCTATTTGTATTTTTCTCAAAAGTACTTTTAAAAAAAGAAAAGTAGCTTTTTTTTTGAAAAAGCTCTAGCTACTTTCAAGATCTTATTTTTTTAAAAGTTTTGGTCAAATACCTCACTTTTTTTCAAATAAGCACTTATTGAAAAAATAAGTACTTTTGGGGGAAAAATAAGTTTGGCCAAACAGGCTATTAATTAAACATGTGGCCTCTTTTAATCATACATGTAGCACAATTAGTTTGTTTCGAAAATATATATCCTCACTTCCATCACATAAATTTTTGTTAATATTTCTATCTTAATTGTTTAAATTTTGCTAAAGTAGCTTGATAAATGTTACGGGATATCCCGATTGGTTTAAAATGTGGAGAATAATTTGTTGTTGTTTCGGGATAAAAACTTATTTAAAATTACAGTTTGATTAATTCGAATATGGACTGTAAAAAGACAAATGGATCGTGGCATTTGTAAAACAAAATTTGAATTAAAAGAGAATTTGGCACGGATCACCACATGTTACTCAGTTTACCCAAATATTCATTTTATTTTGTTAAGCTACATGTACTAATTAGAAAAGGGTGAAACTGAATACTCTTGATCTTGATTGCCAACACAAAATAAAATGTCATTTTCTTTCGTTTTATCCTAGCCTATTGTACTTACTAATACAAAATTTATTTATGCATAGAAATGTACAAGTGACATCTGCCAAACTACTGATACAATTTTCATAATTCTCTTAACAAAACTAACTAAATAATCACTATAAAATGCCTACGTTGTTTACGTATAAATAATATAATGAGTCTAATATAAAAAATAAAAAAAAATTAACGTCACATGTTCAACGAAAATTTAATTAAATGTCATATAATTGTGATTTTAAGCATAAAAATAATAGTAGGGATAACTTTGATCCATTAAGTGAAAAAAGGCCATTTTTGAGTAATTTATAATACGTTAAGGGCATTTTTTATCCAAATAAATAGAAAGAAGGGTAAATTTGATTTAATAGGTGGAAGGAATGCATTTTCAAACCATTTACGACAAGTTAAGGGCATTTTTAACCCTTTTAAGTCAAGTTTTTCTCGCAATTGATTTTTTATGTTATATTTTACCTCTTTATAAAAGTTTTTTTTTTTTTAATCTATAACATCAACCCTTTTTATAATAGTAAGTTTACTGTAAGATTACCCCTCTATAATAATTTTTTTTTATAATGTAATAATTAATCATCTTTATAAAAAATCGAATATCTGAAATTACTAATAATAAGTATAAAAATTTTGACAAATATTTTGATATTTTAATATACTATTTATGACAAAGAATATTATTTGAACATATATTTTCATATTAAAAGATTTTCCCTGTTTTATAAAAAATGTGATTTTATGTATATTTTTTGTCTATAATAATTAAATAAGATTTAAATGTCAAATGATGTTAGAAGTGTATACGGACGACTTTTATTGGGGCGTTTGAAGGGTAATTCGGATATTATGTGTGAATAGTAGGGTGAAATTTAGGGAATTAAATGGGACATGCTATTTACGCGCCATTTAGCGCTCGGGGATTACGTGATGGTCTATTTGTTTGGTTAGAATAGGCGTTTTCTTCTTGGTGGGGACAGAAAGGTGGGGCCCACATATGATGTTTGTATATGTGAAGATTTCAAGCACACTTCTTTTGACCTCACAAGAACGTATAAACTCAGTTGCTACAAGCTTACAACTTATAACAGCATATGACAGAACTACTCTTTTAACTTCATTCAGACTCATACTAACTTTTGACCAGGTCTGATACAATTGGCTCACTATCTTATAATTTGGGATCGTTAAAATTCTTTTAAAATCAAACTTTCCTTCTATATTATTGTTAAGATAAACAAAGTTTGAGTAGCATTTAACTATTTCGAGCCTCAAAGGGGAAAAAAATACTTAAAATTGCACTCTAGTTATTAAAACTCAACCTTGTTACTAATAGAAAACGTGAGCTGGCCTGATTGATATCAACTATCAAATCAGTCTTCAACAATAATTGTATAACTTGTAAATGTCCGGCAAACTCTTATTTAAGTGTAGTGAGTGTTAATATCAGCACAAGCAGATTTAGAATTTAAATTTTAACTTTTTAAGATTTTTATCATTGAATTCATATTTTAAAGTATGTATTTCATGTCTATTATTTATTGCAATTTTAGTAATTTCTTACACATAATTTTATGTTCCACACCAAAATAGGTTCAATTGAACATCTGCTCGTGATAGCGGCAGAGCCAAAATTTTCATTAAGGAGAGTCAGAAATATAAGAAATAATTAAGGGGAATATTTATCATATAGTATATATACATAAGAAGAATATTTTACCTATCTACTAAATAGTGTAATTATTTCAGGAAACACCCCTTGAACAAGAGTGGCTCCACCATTGTTAGATATCGAGAAGCTATTTTCAGCTTTTGAAAATATCTTTTGATACCACCTAAAAATACTTATTTCCTTCCATAAAAGCTTAGTGTTATCCGGTGAAATCGGGTTTAACAAAAAAAAAACAGTTAGAGGTTTTTTTTTCATAGGGTTTGAAGACAAGTGGGTCGTATCTGATCCAGAGAACTGTATTTGTGAGTCCGGTCCGGAGAAGTTTGTGATGTGGTCGAATGAGCTACAAAAGTAATATAATACTCCCTCTATTTCAATTTATGTGAACCTATTTCTTTTTTAGTCCGTACCAAAATGAATGACCTCTTTCCTAATTTGGAAAAAAATTCACTTTATGGAATGATTTACAGCCACACAAATATTCAAGACTTATTTTGAACCACAAGTTTCAAAAGTCTTCACTCTTTCTTAAATTTCGTGCCCAGTCAAATGGGTTCACATAAATTGAAACGGAGGGAGTATGATCAAAGCAGATAAAGATGACCAAAAAGTAATGATTCTGTGTATATACCTTGTTCTTATAAGAATAGAATAATGTTTGCAAGAGTGTATGTGTGAAAAGAATATGATGCCTTTCCTCTCTCCTAAGACTCCTTATATAAGCTCAAACAAGACTTTTCTAACCCTAACGTTCGGGTGATGTTACACGACTATAGCTCGACATGCGTTTCTGTTACGACACACTGATTGAGGTCTGTCGACATGACCCGAGTTGGTGGGAGTGGAGGACAACTGTGTAGATACCCTGAACACTCCGAGCTTCTGGTTTATCACGACCCAATTTGGCTAAGCCGTGCGGGCACTTACCTTTCCCACCTTCATAAGCGAACCCTCAACCCAACGATAATAAGGCATAAATAAATAAATCAATTAAGCGGAAGAGAATAAATCACGTAAGTCTTACGATAATAATGTAGAAAAAGTGCGAAAATAACGAAATACACCCAGGGTCTGGTCTAAGCCATACAAGAGCATCTAGCTAGAAATATACAAGTTCGGAAATATAATAATACATCGACATCTGTATATGTCTCAGAATGGAAAGTAAGACATAAATAAGAGGAGTCTTCAAGACAGCGCACGTCTCGTGCTCACCCTGTAAACTCTAAGCTGTACTGAGAGCGACTATCAGCCACGGGAGACGGGATATGGAAGCAGATCCAACCTGGAACTCTGCATTCATAAAAGAATGCAGCAAGTGCAGGTTAGTACAAAACCACAGTACTGGTTGGTATCATAGGCCGACTAAATATAGCTAACATAATTCAAACAATAAAGCAAGATAGGCAGATAAATCAATAAGTATAAGTAAAACATAATCAGAACTAAGTACACGTCATCACCTAGGTGGAAGCATCTAAAACCAAGTGCGCCAAGTCTCAATATATGCAATCCGAACCCAACAACACAAGTAATCACCAGATCATCACAATATAAGCTATAATGCAGTACAATGCAATAATGTATGAATGCAAATGCAATGCAACGCTGTGTACACATGTACTCCGAACGGAAGTATCGACATCCCGGTAGCACAACCCATGGGGGACCCGCGAAGTCCATGTACTCACTCAATCTACTATTTCGGGACAACCATCGGACATCGAACTCTCACATCGCTCCACACAATCCACGATTTCGGGATAACAATCGGATATCGGACTTCTCACATCACGTCACACAATCCACGATTCCAGGATAACCATCAGATATCAGACTTCTCATATCATTCTCATGCAAACTGAGCACAGCTCATCACAGTGTTTCATCAAGTATCAACAATGTAATAATAATATTTTGAAAGTGAAGCGTCAAGTGAATAACATCAATAATCGTCAAAATACAAAAAAGTAGGGTGCCAACCCTATCAGAAAAAACACATGGAATCTTTCTCAAAACATCAAAGGATAACAAAATCAGAATAAGATATTCAAAAGCTCCAAAATCTACTATTACACGGCATCAAAAACAAGACAATCAAGTCACAAAACAAAGGGAGGCTGGGCCCAAACGCGGCCAACCCGGAAAATTCCCCAACCATCCCCCGGGTTTTGCCTTATAATATCATTAAATTATGCTTCCCCAAAGGTTTTGCCAAGGGTAAACCATAACCTTGGGGGCAACTCAAAAAAACCAAAAATCACCCTTTGCCTTCCCCCGAGCCTCGAAACGAAGTTGGCATATTAAATCTAATTAAAAACAAAATAAAATATTGGGTCATTCGGTTGGTTAAAAAACCCTGAAGGGGAAACGGCTCCCAAAGGGCAAAAGAAATCGGGGGGAAATTTCCCAAATTTAAAAAAGTGATCAAAATCAATAATTGCAAATTAACTCAAAGATTCTCCCAAATTTTAAATCCAAAGAAAAAATTTTGGGGATAAACCCTAACTCTTGATTAAAATTTAACACCATAGAAGATATATGATTAAAACCTTAGATAGAAAAAACAT
>NC_081345.1:15385011-15445874 GCF_029784015.1 Lycium ferocissimum
CTTCCTTCGAAAATATTTATGTCCTATATTGTCTCCGTAAACTTCTCTTCCTCTTATCGCTTCCTTTTTTCTTCAACCCAGAAACAACCATGACTTCTTCTTCGTCTCCATCTCAAAATTTGACCCTTATTCCTTCAGAGGAACCATTGGATAGGGCTTTCAACGCCCCCTCCGACAGTGAGACAGAATCCTCCGACGATGACATCGAAGAGGTCGATCTGGGATCTACCACTATTGATATCGTTCCCTCAATTCTTAATTTCTCGAGAGATTTTCGTCCAAGACAACAATTGGGGTCGGTCGTGGTGATATACTCTTTGATATCTGAAAACTTCCTTCGCCAAGTTCGCCTTGACTGTTAGTGGGGCCCAGAGGTGGAAATCACGCCAGTAATGGGGAACTCTAGCATCGCTGATCATGCCCTGGCATGTCCATGATCTATACTTACCCCTTTACCATCGGCTTCACTTTGCCAATTCATGAAGTGGTCAAGGCGTTTTGTCACCGCTATCAAGTGTGTGTTACTCAATTGGCCCTCTAAATTCGGAGGATAGTTCTGTGTATCCAATTTCTAGCTGACCAGGCTGGAATGCCCTTTACCCTAAATCACTTGCTTTATCTGTATTCCTCTCTTATGTTTCGTGGAGGGATGATAAACTTGAACTTACGAGGATATCAGGGTCTCATCACGAGCACCGAGAATGATCACGACCGTGGTGGTACGATAGGTTTGTGATGGTGCGTATAAACCTTTTGCACCGTGCATCTGCTGATCCATTCCCTGAGCGATGGAACCTCGCCCGTATGTATCTTTTCCAAACACTTCTCTACTTTCTCTTTTGCTCAGATAGGCGTCGCCCTTAACCCTCTTTTATGCAGTGTCCCCAGCCGAACAAGATTTCATGCATAACTTTTTTGGCTGGATGATGGCCATCCTGCGTGCATCTCCTGAGGTCGAGAGGACCTGAAGGAGTATTTCTGCCGATCGTTGGAGATGCAAGAATCATGGTAAATCAGAGAAGGACCCTTAGTTCTATTTCACTCCCTTTTGCCCTCCTTATTTCTTGCTAAAATCCCTTGCAGGTCTACCTATTCATGGATTATCATCTCAAAAGGTTCCTTCTACGGAAGAGGCCCGGACAAATATTGCATTGGCTACGACCTCTATTTTGGGACCCCGTAAAGGGAGGTCCTCGGAAGACGGAGGGGCCTCTTCTTCTGGTAGGGGGAGGGGATAGAATCTAGTGTAAGAATGCGTTGCCGACTCAGCGAATGCCAGAGGGAAGAGATGCAGAGGATGATCCATATTGAGGATGGTGATGGACAGGCTGTCAAGGCCAAGGGCATGAAGGGCTTTTCTACCGAGGCTGTCGTGAGGAGAGGAGCCAGTGAAGGCCAACACGATAGAATGAGGGGTGGTGTCCCCCATATTGAGGATGCAAGCGCCGGCCCTTCTGTTCTACCTCTTCGCGCTACTAGGTGAGCCTTGGTTTGCAAGCTTCCTTGACTCACTTGGTGGGTATTTCATCTTCAGGTACCACAAACTCTCTATGCCTTATCAGTTATGTCTAGAGTAAACGCATGTATTAAGTTTGACTGTTTGTCATTTCCTAGGGTCAGGCCACAGTTTCTTCTGCCCTCGAGCTCCTTAAGAGTTCCTTTCGTCCTCCCTCTCGTGATGTGGAAAGGCTGACGGAGGAGAACTAGCGATTCTGGGATGATCTCGACTAGCTCCGGACATAGAATAGAGGTCTTTAGGCTATGAAGACTACTTTGGATCTTCAGGGGATGAAGCTAAGCAAGCTCTAGCGACTCAGGAGAATACCTTCCGAATTATGACTACGACTCATCAGTTGCTACGGGATAGTTTGGACCAGGTGGAGGCTGAGCGTGACGCTGCTCGGGGGCGGATACAAGCCCTTGAAACTTCCCGTTTCAGGCTCAGAGCCCGGAACCAGGGTCTGATGCTTAGCCAAGAGGCCGAGCGACGGAGGGCCTCCTTACTTCATGATCATGTCGTCCTTCACACCCGGCATGAGGTTTTGCAAGGCATCGCGGAGGGACAGATTTATGTTTCCTCAGCTTTGATAGATGCGGAGGTCGATTTTGGCGCAGCTTAGGCGGATATGAATGATCTTCATAATGAAACACCCTTTTCTTCAGATGCCTCCAGTAGTTCTTCTAATGGTGAAGATGCACCCCCCGGCTTAGCTTTGTAAGTCTTGAGCCTCTGGATATTGGTTCGGAGGCTTTATCTGGCATACCTTGGGAAGATAACTAGTTTTCGGTGCTGTAGATTTTCGGGTTGTTTGCTTTTAGTGGGTACTTCAGCGCCTGTGTGCCTCTTCAACTTTAGTTCTAAATATACGTGCTTCATTATTTTGGAATTTCTAAGGCCTGCGTGCCCTTAAGTATTTTTATACGAGCCTATACGCTCTCTTTGCTCCCCGTTTTATGACAATCATCATTTTACTTTTTCAGTTTCAACTTCTATGCTTTGACATGCGCTTTGTTTTTTGCAATAATTGTGATCATAAAAAGACGTGTTGGCTTTTATTTTTCACTTAACCGTCGAGGCATAACCGCTATGCTCGTCTACTAGAACTATGTTAATATTCGAGCATTTGTTATTTAAGTTGAGGTATGATGACCGGTGTACGCCTACATCTTTTGCATTCTGTTTTTGAGGTCATCATTCCTAACCCAATCCAGAAATTTCACTTCCCAAAACACTTTTATGATATTGGGGATCTAAACATCCAATTCGCAATGAAGAAGGACCCTCAATTTTTTGTGCTAATGGGGAGGACGTCTCGACCCCATTTAAAGGAACAAAGGTTCATGGAACCTGCATGCTTGGAGGCTCTATGGCAGTGTTGTGTGTTAGAAGCAATTTGCGGGGCCGTGTGGGTTTCGAGTTCAATTTTCCCGCGAACATTTTCGATAATTTAAGCAAAGAATGCCTTGCTAATAACAACCGAAAATACGAGGAGATTCTTATTTCGTTTCTGAGATTATGATGGACGACTCGTCCTATTGGTACATAGTCCCCTTCTAGGGTTTTCACAAAAATGACAACCAAACGGGAACCGGGCAAATGTAGTGATTGCCAACAGTCCCAGTATATTTGGGTTCTTCCTCAAGGGGACCTCATGTTTTAAAAACTTAGGCTCGTCCTCTCCCCTAGTACTAGAATGTGAAATCTTAAGGATACAAGTGTCGGGGTACGAGCAGGTAAGCTCTTGAATTGTGGCCTCGTAAATCATCTTGCCGGGGAAGGTCGCAGCCCATATCTTTATTTCTCCCTCGGGGCGGTGATGCAATCTCAACCTCGAGGCCAGTCTCTGTGTAACACCTTGGGTCCTCAGACTAAGATATGACTCATATTAAGAAAGTAAAACAAAATTTAGAAGGTTTCACTTTTTTTCGAAAGTGGTTGAGGGGCCTACTTGGGGCAAGCGTAACCCTTTAATTAGTTGGGAATTTAGAAATAAAATGCCTAAGTGAAAGTTGTAGTAAGTGGAAATACCTTTCCATATATATAAAGATCAGGCCAAACGAAGATTGGAGTAAGAGGTTATGGGCATCACAAAAACACTCAGAGCAGCAGGCCATGCGCGTTGGCCACACATCAATGTAACACTCCGTAAATTCAAAATAAGTATGGATGTGTCAAATAAGTATTATGTGAAATTTTATACATGTGAAGTACTATTATGATAAGTTTGGGTAAAAATAGTTGTTTTTGAATCAAGGTGAATAGTGAGGTGCATAAAATTCGATAGAAACAACAAAGTTTATGGAAGGTCTGTCTTCCAGCCCGATTTCGGGAAAATTTGTTAAGAATTTGAGAAAAAACTGTAGCCCTTTGAAAAACGTTTCCAACTATATATTGTGGAGTCCTGAACGGATCTCTATGCAAAAAGTTATGTGCGTTTTACTGGAAAATGCGCAGTCTGCACGAAGTACTGCACGAACGCTCGTCGAGAAAGTCGTTTTAAAAGCCCTACTTCGTTCCCTACGGCCTAAACACGAACATTTGCTCTAAAAAGGGGATCTCTCAAGAACCCAACTTCCTCCAAGGTCCCTCCATCACCCAAGGTTAGTTCTAATGATGATTCTAAGTTAATTTCAATTCCCCAACACCTTATTAATATGGGTAAACCCTTCAAATCATTAGATATTCGATTGAGACATCATTGTTGAGCAAAGAAACCCTAGAACTCGAATTCAAGAGGATTGAACTTCAAAAAGCTAATGCTTCCACTCTCTAATCATTTGTAGTTGTGCATTGATGAGTTCTTGAGAGACTAGTAAATGGGTTTGATAAAGAGAATCATATGAACTATGGCAGGGTTTTGGATTGTTGACTTAGGATTGTTGTAATCATATGGGTGATGAAAAATGATGTTAATTATGTCTAATTGAGATTGTAGAATCATCTAAGAGCAAGAGAATGGGTTGCTTGGTGTAGAAACACCATTAGTAAGGGCTATGGAGCTTTATGCACACTAAGTGTTTGATAAAATGCCTAAGTGACCAAAGCATGGATATTATTGCTAATATGGAATCCTTCGACTTGTATTGCTATAGATTAAAGTTGAAAGGTGTTGACGAACGTGGTATTACGCTTAAGAGTAGAAAGTTAAGGTATGTGAGGCTAACTCTCTACGTTTGGGAATGTTGATAATTCTCCCTATGATACAGTTTATTGACTATTACGATTTGCCTCCAAGTTAGGGTTATGCTTTAGTTTTCATGAGTAGTTGTAGAACCTCTATCCTTTAGTTTCATATTTCATTCATGACTTTCATTCCGAACGGTGTGAACTCAAAACGTAATCTAAATAGGCTCATGTTTTATACCCATGAGTCTCAAATTTTAAACTCGCAGACGTTTAGAAACGATTCAAAGCTTCTTGTGTCTCATAATCAGTTCTAGAATATGTCTTTGTTCAGCAGTGTTCATTATTCTAGTAATCACCTTAATAATAATCAATAAGTAATTGAACATATATGATTGCCCAAGGGCACAGTCTTATGTATACATATTTTTGGCCAAGGCCATTAACTGACGCATTTACTTGGCCAAGGCCATAGTTGTTCATTTATCGTTAGACGGAGGACCCATATATATAAATACAGGTAAACAAATAATTCAGATGCAGAACATGAAGTACTCACAGCTTTAGTTCCTTTGTTTATTTCAGTTTACAGTTTCAGTATTTATTAGCTGTTATTATTTAGGCTGCTCCTTTCCTGAGCATCCCCTTTACAGTTCTTTCTTTCAATTGCTTTACATACCAGTACAATTCAAATGTACTGATGTCCTTTTTTTCCTGGGGCCTGCATCTCGCAATGCAGGAAACGATTTACAAGACGACGCATCTACTCGCTAAGATCTCCAGCATCAGTTGATTAGTGAGCCCTAGTTATTTCGGGGCCTTATTATTTATTTATAGTCTTTACAATATTTTCTATAGACAATCTAATATGCTGAGGGCCTTGTCCCGGCAATAGCTAGTTTATAGTATTCCATTAGAGGCTTCATAGACTATGTCATCAGTCAGTCAGTTGTTTAGCAGGCTTTTGGTGTTAGCCTTGTCGGCTAATTATTTATACTTACAGACTTATTCATAAGATTGCGCATTTATGATATCTTAGTCAGATTGTTAGTAGTTCAGCATGTGTTAGTCTTATTTCTACATGCATTTATATTTTGATATCACATGTTGATTTAGTCAGCCAGTTGTTTCGCTCGGTCACCTGTAGTTAGGCACTGGGCGCCGTGTTATGTCCAGGCCCATGTTCAGAGCGTGACACCCTGTATAGGAAAGAAAGCAAGTTAACCAAAGATGAATACTGTCGAAGCTCAGGGACATACCTCAGATAAGATCATATAGAACTTTTTCTCGTGCGTCATGGCGTTCCAGTTGTTCTTCAACTCCCTTCCAAATTTGTTCTTAAATCGGTGGGATCACTTTTCAGCATTTTCTATGATTTGGTACGGACCTTCCCAGCTGGTTGCCCCTGCGAGGGTCCCAGGTTTGTGCAAGGTGGTCCACGAAGGGAATGCCACCACCGCACAGATCATGTTGTCGTCGAGAATATGGTCTTAGTTTTTGAGTCGTTAGAGCTAGGGCCACCTTTCTGATTTGTGGGTAATGCGTTCGGCCTTGGGTAAGGCCTTTTTAGCTAAATAGGCAGATAATTGCATGCCTTTTTCTTGATGCACCAACTCAACACTTACTGAGACCTCTGAAACGACCAGATAGATTAACTGAACAACAACGAATTCGAGGGGTACTTCTTTAGGTATTTTGAGGCCTCTAGACATTCTGGGGTTCATCCGGAGTCATTCTTTTATAGTGTGCAGAAAAGACTCTTTGACAACGTTAGAATGACCTCGATATGGACCCATCCAGAGGATTTACTTTTTCGGTCAGCCATTGCACCTCCTCGACTTTGGTGAGAATATTGGATATTTCTTCGATGGCCCGAGTAATCTAGGAGTTGGTCTCAATTCCCCTAGGTAGGCAGCTCACCCTGCCCTCGAGCAGTCTTACAAGCTACATCCGATCAGGATTTTAACCACTGGAACCACCTGCTTTATATCTCCTTGTGAGTTCGGAGTTGCACCGTATTCGCAGAACTACCTGGACCGACAAGCACACGCTTAATGTTAGAAATTAGAAATTTAAAGGGTTATTACCAGTGCGTCGGTACGTGGACCACCGACGTTTCTCTCTTCCGCAACCTCAAACGTAACGTGGTCCTTGAGGTGGTTTCTCTCTCATTTTCTGAAAAGAAAGGGTTTCTTGTCATGAGGATCTCGATTCATTCTTCCAATGACCTTTCTTTCGATAATCACGTTGGTCGTGCTCGAGTCCCAGTCTTTTTCCCCCGCGTGTATTTGACCGATTTCTTAAGAACTCCCACACGTTTTCCTTTAATTTTCTCGACGCCTCTGAAACATTAACGTCCAATCCATCTGCGAATGTCATGGCAATCTAATCTTCCAGTATGGTGGGCAGCGGCGTCCTTTCCCGTTGGAACCTTTTCGAGTAGTTGCGGGGCATCTCATCATTTCTTTGCTTTATAGCAAAGATGTCTTCTTTGTGCATCTCGACTCTTCAAGCCCCAACATGAGCTTTCATGAACGTATCTGCAAGAACAACAAAAGAGTCAATAGAGTTTTTAGGCAAAGGATTGTACCAAGAAAGAGCTCCCTTGACGAGCGTATGTTGATTTTTTTTTACGGCATGATTGATTCAATTTCGTATTATTTGAGGTCATGTCCGGCGATGGCGGCTTCAAAGGTCGTTATGTGCTCTTCCGGGTCTATGGTTCCGTCGTATTTAGACATATCAGTCATTTTGAGTCTCTTTGGAATAGGAGCGGTGATGCACTCTCGTGGTATGGTAGTATCCCGTATTTTTGAGCTCCTACACCCTTCACGATAGATGGCGCCCCTGGTATCTAGTTTATCCTTTCATGCACTTCCTTTTCGACCCTGATAAGCACTTTATCGAACGTGTCTAGCCATTCTTTCGCACCGTCAGTCTCCCCTCTTTTGACCTATGGTGTTGTGGAGGCTTGTTCAACGTTCGGCCGGGACGCGGAGTCCCGACCACACGGAGTGGTTGATCATAGCGGCCATAGTCGTCTCCATTCACTGCATTATCTCATTTTACGAATTGGGCGTGGCTACAACCTCATCATTAGTCAGGGAGCCTCCTTCTGAGGACTTCCCTTTCACACTGGTTTCTATTTTTTGGCCCAGAACCTGGCCGAGCCTTTCAGTAGACACGCGTCTCCGAGGCCCCCTCTGATTCCTCTACGCTCGAAATGCCTCCACTTCGCTCTTCACTAGGCTGTCTTTGTGTAATCCCACCTCTGCCGTTCCTGTGCTCCTGAGCGGACTTATCGTTATGCTCAGACACTATCATTTCCACTATGTTTGTCAGCTCGCGTGTCCTCAAGTTCATGAGACTCATGAGAACTATTGCTTATCCTCGACGTGCTTGGTTATGTATCACGATCACACCTGCTTTCCTACGAGTGAGCTCTTCTTTGCAGATCAGGATGACGCCACAACTGTTTATCCCTACCGACGGCGCCAAATTATTTTTCGATAAAATCGGATTTAACTAAAAAAAACAGTTAGAGATTTGTTTTCATAGGATTTGAAGATAAGTAGGTCGTATCAGATCCGGAGAAATCTATCTGTGAGCCCGATCCGGAGAAGTTTAGATCGTGATGCAGTCGAATGAGCTACAAAAGTAATATAATATGATCAAAACAAATAAAAATGACTAGAAAGTAACGATTCAGTGTATATACCCTGTTCTTATAAGAATAGAATGATGTTTACAAGAGTGTGTGTGTGAAATAAGATGATGCCTTTCCTCTCTCCTAAGACTCCTTATATAAGCCCAAGCAAGACTTTTCTAACCCTAACGTTCGAGTGATGTGACACGACTATGGCTCAACATGTGTTTCTACTACGACACACTAATCGAGGTCTGCAAACATGACCCGAGTTGGTGGGAATGGAGGACAACTGTGTAGATACCCCGAGCACTCCGAGCTTCCGATTGCAAAGGCTCGCCCTGGTACGCATTTTGTCGAATGCCCCATCCTTCTACCCTAAGCTAGGTTTATATAAGCCACTCCTCAACTTTTCATAATCCTCGAGGTACAGCTGACTTGACCTTTCTGCCACCTCAACGTATATACTTGTGGTGGTGCACTACGATATTTGCGATGTGACGGTTGGTGAGAATGGGAACCAGCTGGACAACCCCTGTGGCCGTAATGGGAACCCGGGCCTGGACACGCTTTTGCCCCCATACACTTTAGTTTGACCAAACACATCAACTCTCTAGAATAAGCACTTTTAAAATAAAATTAAAAAATTAACAAAAAAAAAAAAATCATTTTTGACTTCCCAGAAACTTAAACTAGCTTTAACAGTCTAGCTTCTAGGTTGGCCAAGTACCAATTCTTAACTAATTAATCCTAACTCTTAAGTTCTTAATTAGAGAAATTTAAAAGTTGCGAGCGAAACTGCTAAGTTTATCAAAATGTGTGTACTATTGATGTAGGCCATTGACCTTATCACCTACTAGTACTAGTAGCTATGGGCAAGTTTGGCCTTGCTATAACAACTTGAGTTGTAAATGATATTTGAATTCAAAGCTTGAGTCTGGAATTGGACGTAAGTCATGTTTTAGGAAAGAGATACATTTGAATTCAAAACCAATATGTGAGCGTAGACTGACGCATGATATTTGCCACTTAGAAGCATATCCCATCATGATGAATGTCTGTTGATCACTTTTTTGGATACTTAAACACAAGTTTTGCATGGAATAACTGTAATAATTATTATTTTGATCGACGTAATTAAAAGATGTTATATGCAACAATGTTGACGAATAAGTGTGTCCATTCGACCTAAACTTAGGTAGATTGAATAACTTATTTAGAGATAGAGATTAGAAGAGTAACCATGAGAACATTATTGCTCGAAAATAATACTGACTGAACAAGACCGGTCTATACGGTAATATTCGTATGCTTATTATAGTACCTAGTTTTTTTTTAATGTAATATACGTTCTGACTTGTGTCTATTTATTTATCTTTGATAAAGAGAGATAGTATTAAGAATGAAGATATTTGAAACAAGGTCGGAGTGGCCTCTATGATGGACAAGATGAGGGAGGCGAGAGTGAGATGGTTGGGGCATGTGAAGAGAAGATGCACAAATGTCCGGCCTTGTGAGGAGGTGTGGGAGGTTGACTATGGTGGGTACCAAGATAGGTAGAGGTAAGTCGAAGAAATATTGAGAAGAAGTGATTACAGGACATGACACACCTGCAGATTACCAAAGACATACCTAAATAGAAGGATGTGGAGGTCTAGGATTAGAGTAGAAGGTTAGTAGGTAGTTTCTTATCAGTATTGTTATTATTGTTCTCCTGCTATCTTATTCTTCGATTTTATTATTACATGTTGTTTTCTTTGCTTCGGTTACTGCATTTATTTGTTGTTGCCCCTTTATTTTTGGCATGTCTTCTTCACTACTATATTTTCTATCCATATGTGATTTTGCTATGCTTTACTTAAGTCGTGGGTTTATCAGAAATAATCTGTCTACCTTCATAAGGTAGGGGTAAGACCGCATACACACTCTTCTCAAACTCCACTTGTGATATTATACTAGATATGTTGTTGTGGTGGTGGTGGATAAAGACAGTATTTATAAAAACTTGGTTTAGCCCAAATCCAACTCATAGGGGGGCGCAAAAAGATGACAGACACGAAAAACCATTGGCGAATAGTCAAGAATGTGTTATTTTTCTTTATTGTACCATAAAATCCACTTTTTAACAAGTCAAATGTATAGCTAGATATTGATGGGGAAAAACGGAACACTTTTTTGAGTGACAGCGAGCTCTGTCTTACTATTCAACTCATCTTGATCCAAAAAGAGCTTTGTCTTAATAAACTCATCTTGATCTAAGCAAACTTTGTCTGGATTCAATCATGACAATCATTGAATAAACCCATTTTAACCGATTCAAATTGGCACTAAATTGATGTCTGTATCTGTTGCACTCTAAGTAATCTTTTCTGTTACTATGTTAACGCTTGAACAAAATTATGGCAAAATTAGAGTCCGGAACCAAAATGCCCCAAAAAAATCACGTGGAACCAAAATATCCCAACAAAAAAAAAGTGATAAAAATACTTTTAGCGCAGTAATTTACTGCGCTAAAGCAGTTCACGAGATGGAGCCGTTAACTCCGCTTTAGCGCAGATTTTTTATTCGCGTTATAGAAGCAGTTAAAAAAATTCTATAACGCAGCAAAATATGCGTTATAAACAGTACCAAAAAAAAATTAAAAAATTGGCCAACTTTATTTTTTGCAACGCTAAGTATTTTTTTTCATACTTTGACAATAATTGGCCGCGTGTCAAAGACTCCAAAGCGCCAATATTTTATATAGAACGCGATATTTTTTTTTAGTACAATAATATAGGCTCAATATATCAAGGATGCGTAAACGTTCGGATCGTCATTTTAGGGGTTGAAAAGGTGCCCGAAGTAAGTTTTATTTGTAAACTTTTTGTTTAAGTGTTCTAGATACATACACGTCCATTTTTGTTTGAAGACTTGTTGTCATTAGCTTAAGTTTTTTATTTTTAGGGTTTAGATTTATTGAAAATAAAGTCGTTGCCAAAAGGTTTTTAAGCGCTTTAGCGATGTTTTTCGCTAAGTTAATTTTTTTTCTTTTTGTTTGTATAGCGCGGAAATAGCAAGGCACTAAACAAAAAAAAAAAATTGACCAATTTTTTTTTTGCAACACTTAGTATTGTTTTTGCATACTTTGACCAACGATTAGTCGTGTGTCAAGACCTAAACGTCAATATTTTATATAGAACACGATATTTTTTCTCGCATACAATAATATAGGCTCAATACATCAAGCATACGTATCGCGGATCGTCATTTTAGGGGTTGAAAAGGTGCCCGCAAGTAAGTTTTGTTTGAAAAAATTTAGTGTTTGACTGTAAGGTTATTTTAGTCAACTTTATATGTCGAGGAAATTAGTATTTTATTTTCAAAAATTAAAAAGCTTGAGTGAAATTGACATTTATAGCTACATTACCCCGGATTTTTACGTTGAAATCTATTGCGTATCATCATCTTATAAGTAAATAAAACTGAAAATTTCACGCCAATTTGGGAAAAAATTAAAATTGAATGGGATAAAAGGTGTTTGTTTAAAAATCGGCTCGGCCAAACCGTCTTGCGGCAGTTTGTCCGCATAAATCTCGAAAAAATACGCAAGTTCAAAAAAAAAAAAACGTGTAAAACGGACGTCCGAGCACAAAGTTATGACCATTTAAAGTTTGACCACTTTACAATTAGTTTTCTCCTATATTTTTTTTAGAATTATATTTATATTCAAAATAAAGTTATGTCATGATTAAAAAATAACACGCTTAAATCAAAACCTTAAAAAATAAAACACTTAAACCTTAAACAAAACTTACTTACCTTTTCAACCCTAAAACGACGATCCGAACGTTTACGTATCTTTGATGTATTGAGCCTACATTATAATACGAGAAAAAAAAATCGGGTTCTATATAAAATATTGACGTTTTGGAGTCTTGACACCCGTAATTAATCGTTGGTCAAAGTATGAAAAAACACTAAGTGCTGCAAAGAAAAGATTTATTAAAATAAGATGTTGCGATCTTTTTATGGAAAAAAACACTAAGTATTCCTTAAGTGTGTTATTTTTTAATGCGTAACTTTATTTCGAATATGTTGCAAAAAAAAAAAAATGCGCAAATCGATCGTCCGAGCACAAAAAACCGCGTATATTAGAAATAAAGTTACGCTTTAAAAATAACACACTTAAATCTAAACCCTAAAAATAAAAAATTTTAAGCTAATGACAACAAGTCTTCAAACAAAAATGGACGTCTATGTATATAGAACACTTATACCTAAAGTTTACAAACAAAATTTACTTCGGGCACCTTTTCAACCCCTAAAATGACGATCCGAACGTTTACGTATCCTTGATGTATTGAGCCTACATTATTGTACGCAGAAAAAAATATCAGGTTCTATATAAAATATTAGCGTTTGGAGTCTTGACATTACTAATTATTGGTCAAAGTATGAAAAAAAACACTAAGCATTGCAAAAAATAAAGTTGGCCAATTTTTTTTTTTATTTTTTTTTGAAATCTTGTTTCTATAACGCATTTTTCTTTGCGTTATAGAATTTTTTTTTTTTAGCGCTTCTCTAACGCTGTAAAATACTGCGCTAAAACAATTAACGGCTCCGTCTCCGTGAACTGCTTTAGCGCAGTAAATTACTGCGCTAAAGGTACTTTTGTCACTTTTTTTTTTATTGAGGTATTTTGGTTCCACGTGATTTTTTTTGGGGCATTTTGGTTCCGGACTCGCAAAATTATAACTTCAAAGTCTAAATGTTGAAAACTCTTTGTTACATCAAATACGAAACGAAAACAGACTTCCATTAAGTTGCTTTCGTTGCGTTTGAAGGTGGAATAAATTAAATAGCAGGTGGAAAATCTAAGAATGAAGAGATATTTGATAAGTGCTGGCCACGTTTACATTTGCGTCTCAAATAATTAAATACAGTATAAAAGTCGACATGGTGGAAAGCTGAACAACAAATCACTCTCTTACATTCAATTATGGGGTACAAAATGTCGTCTCCTACATATTAAATAGATGCAACAACAGAATCCTATGGCTCATAACTTAAAACAGTTAATGGATTACTGATTAGTCATAACATCTGAGATAAGAAAAAATAAAGAGGAAACAATTAAAAAACAAACATACCTTTCCCAAATCCAGAAATAGCAAGCAGGTGAGCACGAGAGGTGTGACTGAGGTCAATGAAGTGAGTAAAAATCGTAGAATATCAGGTGTGTGTTTCGTACGGAGGAATACAATTTTGACAATATTTTTCAATTTTCTCATGTATGTATTTCAAAACATTTTTCCAAGGAAACCAGTTCCTTAAAAATAGAGAAAATGTTTCATAAGCGGCATTCCATGTTAATTGTCTCCTCACCACCTTGCCCCCGCCCCCACCAAACATAGCCATGAAAAAACTCTTTCAAACCTGACATAATACACCCCCGTCCATCCTCTCGCTGTCTCTGAACATAGCTTTAATTGAATTCAGAAATCTCAATCTTCCTATCTACCTTAATTTCGCGAGCATAGTTACTTTGTACTTGAACTTGTAGAAGATAGTAGATACTCGGATGGAATATTGAGGTGCTTGCAGGCTGACCCAAACGCCACCTCCAAAAAAAAAAAAAAAAAAGAAAGAAAAAGTAGATAGAACGAAATTACGACTACATTATAGAATTGGAGAAAAACATCATCTCAGTAAAGTTCCTGTCATTATCTTATTAAGTTCGTCTGTTTGTATATGTTTGTATGAGCATCAGTCGGTTTAGTTTCTGAAACACATCACTTAGCATACACTCTTCAGAAAATTATAGAATAACACAACGGTATTAGCTTGCAACAAAAGGTAAATTCCCCGAATGGAATAACAAACTATATTAAGTCGATGAAAAAGGGAAGTTCCATGCATAATAATGATACCTACTCCCTAAACTAATAATGGACACAAAAAAATGGAGTTCCATTATAAATCCTCATTCTGATAAAACAAACAAGCAGAAAAAGCATTGGTCCTTGAGAACTACAATAATACTTTAAGAACTATAATAGTACTTTGAAAAAAAGAGGTAAAATTGCTGATGATATACACCGTGCAAGTGGAATGCTGAAAGTGCCTTCTCCACTTATGTGGTCAGTATTGAACCTTTCATTAACTTCAGAAGCCAAGCAGTGAAGTTCTGGTCTTCGAAAGGTGCAATAAAGAGGCAATTAACGGGCCATGAGCCAGAATTACTGAAAAGGGAACGAGAATGGAGCAGGTGGTGTAATGAACCAATGAACACATTATGATATCATATTAAGTGCTCAGTACAAAGGGATGTCACCATCCATCAAAGGGTGAGATGGATTGGTAAAAGTTCCTCTACACTTAATGAGAGATTTGTGTTCGAGCCTTATGAAAAACGTTTCACCGGAGAGAGTTTTACCCCTTATTAGGTCCCAGAATGAATTCGGGTTTTGGTCAAATAAGTAGACTCCAGACACACAGGATGCTTAAAGCAACAAAAAGACATCACTCTCCTTTTTTCATTTCATTGTTTAACATTTTAGGCATTAATGAAAGGCATTTTGCAGAAACTCTGATTGTTTCATATGTTTCACAATTTAATTCTTCCCCTTGCACCAAAGAGATAAATATACAGCATGTTGTACTAGAACTGGTGATGGATGACAAATAGAGCAGTTTTTTCTAGGGTTAAGCAGTGGAACAGTTGGAAAGTCTTATACTAGAGCAATATACGTGCAAGTCTCATTGAGGTTAAATTTCAAGCTGGCCTCTAAAATTTGTGATGAGGCATCTAAACTTGATCTAGGGACAGCGGTAGAGATACTTTAGTCTATATAGACACAAAAAGAACCCTCGAGACCAATCAATTTAGAGATCACTTGACGTTACCTGATTAATTGTAGAAGCAACAGCTTTCCTTTGACAACTTCAATAGTAATATTTCTCCATCATTGCTCCTTGCCCAATCTACCTCCAGGATTTGTTTCAGCCTTTTCTTTTGCAAGGTGCTAGCTTAGTTTATGGGGCTATTCCTTATCATGGTATTATCTAGGAGTGGAAATATCAAAGTGCATGTTTGCTTGTAGACCAGAAATAGTCATTGCAAGCAACGGAATATTTGAAACTTATGAATGTCAGCATATTCCATAAACAGATTAAAGAAGATGCTCTTGATTCTCAACATATGTCGCCGCACACACTAAAAGTTTTTTCTAGAGAAACCGGCCAATAGCTTCTTTTTTTTTTCGTGTTTCTACAAATCCACTGTTGACCACAAATCTTCACAAAAGAACATATATATCTAACAGTTAAATTCTCTATCAATAGGGGGCTTCAGTTTCAGCTTTTCTAAACACAATGCTGGTCACAATTTCTATTGTCGCCAAGAAATGTATACGCCCTAGGCGCTCATTGATATCCATGTTAGAATTTCATTACAAAAAACAAAGTATAAGCAAAATTCTCCAGATACAACCCACTTTCTAAGAGCAGAAAACTAAGACCAACACAAGCCTTTGCTATCATGAGCGTGTATAATTTGTATTCTTACAATTTTCTCCATTGTCATTCTGGCATACTTTACTATTTTACCCCTTAGCAAGTAAAAGAAAACCAAAACTATGTTATTCCTGCAAGATAATAGATTCAAACAAATTGATTTTTAGCACTAATTTTAAGGCAAGGAGGAAACTTAGGCCACATACACAAGTAGCTTATGTATCAATATATGACATTTTCACCAACCACTTATATGCCATATATTATGAACAACATACAGTAAAGCAACTATTTGGCATAGAGCATCAGCACATACCCTGCAACAAAGTAAATATGGATGTCTGCAATTAATACAAAGGCAATAAGTATTCATGGATCAGCCATGTGCTTTATTGCAAAATGCGGCCAGATTAGTAACAACAACAAGAAGATACCCGGTATAATCCCACCAGGTGGGGTCTGGGGAAGGTAGAGTGTATGACCTTACCCCTACCTTGGGAGGTAGGGTGCGGCCAGATTAGTAACATGATCTACTAATGCTGCTTCTTTATAAAAGATGGATCCAATACAATACCAAGTTGAAGAGTGATGTTGAAAGTCAAGAGAAATCATTAATAAAATTGCATAGAATATGTTAATCAAGTTGATCAAGTTATGCTATCAAGTAGAATTTTGCTATGGCATCAAAGATTTACAATCTTAGAAGAGATTTACATCACTTTCGTCCAGCGGCAGGTGACCTTACGCTGCTTGTCTGACCAAAGTGTTCCATTCTTTTCGTAAGTTCACAATTAACTATTTTTATTTCTTTTGGGTCACCGTTCAAAGCAGCACCGATCTTATTTCTGGTGAGTGTTTCCATGGCACCACGTGTTTTTTTTAGTGATTATTCCTCATCACCATCTCTTTCAACTACTATTCTGACCATTTTCCAATGACTTTTCAAGAAAGCATTTCTAGGACTTCTTAATGTCTTCTTTTTTGTCATGGTATCAGAGGCTAGATAGTTTCCTTGAACATTGAATTCTAACTCGGCAACTTTTTCGTTACTCATCATTCTA
Source organism: Lycium ferocissimum (assembly GCF_029784015.1). NCBI lineage: Eukaryota > Viridiplantae > Streptophyta > Magnoliopsida > Solanales > Solanaceae > Lycium > Lycium ferocissimum. Next base: position 15,401,840 of record NC_081345.1, read on the forward strand.
TGTTGATGATGTTAACATTTGCTTCACCATACCTCTTTCAACTGATGAGAATAGATTCTTGTTACTAAAAGAAACACTTTCGTATGCTGTACGATTACCAGTGACTTTCCAGAGGAAAGAGTTTTGGCACTGCTTTTCTTTTCAGTGATAGTTCACTATTCTGGTGACATTAGACAAACGATTGTTTACTACGATTTTTTAGTATTTCTTGTTTCCAGAATACGTAAAAAAGCTGTTTCACATCTTGAGCTTTAATGTTATGTTAAAATTTAAGAGAATTACCAAGAGAATAATGTGAAAAATATTCTTAATGATGGTGTAATTAAGCTGGATATTCTAAAGAACCTCCTCTTTCTTTTAAATAAAATATTTTTATCATGATGAATGAGAAAAAAAATACCTACTTATAAGGAATGATCAATCATTCAACAGACAATCCACCAACAATGCTTCAATCCTAAGCTAGTTGAGATCAGTTATATAAAACAAGTGTATCTATTGCGATCTATTCAGGTCCATCTTGTTCCAAACTTATATAAGGAACACCATAGATAATTTCATATTTCCAAAAAAAAATTGAGATAATATATTAATGGACAAAAATTGGTTGCAGATTGGGTAGTCTAATTTTCCATTTATTGATGGAATCCCCGCAAATTTTAATTCCGATGAACTTTCTCAATCATAAAAGATACAAATCAGAAAGAAATATATTGACCATCGAATGGTGGAAAATGCTCAATAGCAGATGGTGAAGCAAGAGATTCCCCTCAGTTATTCAGATACCTATTTCTGATTACATATGATTTTACCATATATTTAACATTTGATCGAAAACAAAATCTACTCAAAGTTCAGCTCCTTCAAATTAGATCAAGTTTGGTCTGTTCAGACAACTCAGTTGAAATCTCAAGATCGATCAGGGTTCTAAAAGTAAAAAAGATCCAGCCGGCTTAAAGAGCAGATCTAAATCTCAAAAAAAAAACAGTATGCTACAATTTAGATAAGACATCGGAAGCTTGACACTTTGACAATTTTTCAACAAAGAAATTATTTAAGTCCAGGAAAACTCATCACAGCCCAATAAGTCGCTAAAGAAGTCACTCGTACTTCCTTATCAAAAAAAGAAGTAACTAATACTCAATAATACAGATACAGCACAAATTCAAGTGATACTAATACTTAAAAGCCATAGGAAAATATGAGTCCTCGGGTCCTTATCAAAAAATATGAGTCCTTGGGTCATTACCGGTCACAACCTCAGAGTAGACGAATGGAAGCTGCCGTGGAAAATCAGCAACATTATGCATATCATAAAACTAACATATAAGGACAGGACAAAAGATAACTACAATTTAGTTGAGATGTTGTAGTCCCTTTGTTTTAAATTAGATCATGCTTTTCTTTTTCGTCTGTCCCATATTACTTGGCCATTCCCTTTACACACCGAGCTTTTCCTTCTCTAACTACTCTTAACAATTTTTATGCTAATACTCCCTCCACTCCGATCTATAAGACATTCTCTCCATTCGGGATATTGCAAAATATTGGAGTATTATTTTATACAACTTTCGTACTTTTATGAGTTTAACTTAATTGACTATTCATATATAAACTTCGATTTGGCGCTTTCTATGTTAAACTAACTTTTCGCCTATTACTTCAAACACATTTATAACTTTGTATTTGGCCAAACACCACCACCACCGACAACAGCATACCCAGTGTAATCCCACAAGTGGGGTCTGGGGAGGGTAGAGTGTACGCAGACCTTACCCCTACCTGGGGAGTACTACTTTACAATATTTTAATGTTACGATTAATCTGCCACTAATTCAACATATCAAAGTATTGTTTTAACACTCTTTTATTACTCGACATAATAAAATATTCAAATTAGCTTGGTAATCTGTGCTAGTAAAAGTAAGTAGGTTACTTTAGGAAAGAAAGTAATTAGAATCATTACATCAAAGGTAAAAGTCAAGCCACAATCTTCTCAAGCAAGTCTATTTTCAAAAACTCCTCACATTCGTTATTGCTCTTCACCTTCACTAAACCAAGCTCCTTATAAGGATTGAGAAAAGAAATCAGCCAATTGTCTTCCCAACTCTAATAAGAGGGCACCATAAGAAGTAAATCTTGTATAGCAGGTTCGTAGTAAATTGAAAGATTTTTTGGTAGAATGGGATTTCTCATTATCTGAATGCCTGTAAAAGTGAAAAATAGTGACCAATTAAGAGCGGGCCTCACAGATCAAAATAAGTTATACGAGCCGTCTGGAAGCATAAAAACATTGGCTAAAAATGTCAAAGAATCAGCGTACTGCAACAATATTACACAGAATAAGATATCTTAACATGATTATCATCACAACCAGCACTTGTACAACATATTTAGAATGTAGAAGTTCAACATACCTATAGCTAAAATGAAAATTGGGCACGCGAGCTTACAATTTATGGTTCAAGTTGTCGTAACACTGCAAAACTGTTGGGCTACACATCTTCTCTTTGTATTACTGAAGGAGTAGGTGGTGTCATTATCTCATTTTGACTTTGACCTCTTGTATGAGACTTGTCTTCCACAAAGGGTTGCTGTCTTTCAGGACTATGAACTTCATTTGCAAATCTGCTGGGGCTTGGGGTGCTGCTTTTTATTATTGGAGGTGGAGAGGAGTCGTTTGCAAGAGGATATAGCCCATCCTCACGAGGCAATGGAGATATACTTTCATCTTTTTTAATAAAAAATTTATCCTCCACAATGTCATAGGAATTTCCAGTCCTTACTTCCTGAGCAAGAGAGCACCAACAGCAGAAAAGCCATAGTGCACAGTCGGCAACAGAAGGTTTACCACAACAAGTATTGTAAGGAGGCAAATTGTATCTTTTTCTCATCTGAATCCTCCAAAAGCCACCATATAGTAACCCAAACAGACAAAGAAAAATCCCAGTAAGTCCTAATGCCCCCCTGACAGTATCATTGTCAATATTAACAGCAGCCAAATTGAAGATCCAGAAAGGAGCCATACAGAACAGAAGAAAAGTTGCAATATGAACATACATGTTTCCAAACCCAAGTCTCTCCATATTCCAACCAAAAACACAAAAACTGCAGAACAAAGAGAGATATGCCATAGAAATATCATCCCAAAAATCAAGAATGCCTCCACTCCATTGTGGTCTAGTTTCAACAAGTCTCCCTTCATCTGATGCAAAAGAAAATCTCTTTTCCAATGATTTTCTTCTCAGTTGGCTAGATGTGCTGCTCTCGGGAGCTGTTGTTCGAAGTTGTGCTTCCTCGTCTAACTCAGTTTCATAATCTTTTCCAAGAGGGCTGAGCATAGAGTAAACTCCAGCAATGGCAGGTGCACCAATTGCAACTGAAATACATAGTCCTACCCCAATAGCTGGTCTTTCTGACCTCCTGTAACCTAAATTAAGCCCACACAGAGCATATTGAGCAAAACAGTTGAGATTAAGTAATCCAACAACCACCATCATGTGTGTCCATTCATGGGGCTTATAAGTGCCATGTTTGCAGTAAATCTTTCTCAGCTTGGAAATATCTTCTGACCTCCATCGCATTAAAAGAACAAAGTGATATAGCCTTTGAGGGTGTTGGTACAGACACATGAGAGTAAACAATGCATTAAGGATTTGGTTATTCACTTCAAACCATGTATCTCTCTGAGATTTCTTAGGAATGGCACGGTTCAACATCCCTGTCATCACGAGAAATAAAATCGCACCAGAAACAGCAACAATTACAATCCAGATAAAAAGTACAATATTCAGCGGATTTCTGAACCACTCTTTGCCCATTTTGCTAAGAGATGCCCAATCTAATTTCCGTGAAAATAGCCTAGTAAGGCGTTGACGGAGATGAAGGCTGCTAGAAGAAGGTACAGTTCGAGAAAAGGTATCTCTTTCATCGGCTATCTGTTGAAACTTTGCAGATGGAGAACCCAAATTACCAAAGTTGAGGAACCTTAGCCTTTTCGGAATAGCAAGAGTGCTACCCTGGAAACGGCTCTGAGAATTTTCATTATTTACAAGTCCCCTTTGAGATGTTGAAACATGGAGAGGTACATTAGTCTTAACTTGTCCAACCTTAGGTTCCTCAACACCACCGTGATGTTCACCATTGCCAGCAGATGTCATTCTTGCTTCCCTTGAATGTTATTGGGTTCACAGTCAAAGTATTAAACTTTAGCAGATCATTATCTACAGCTTTTCCACTTCAATGAGGCAAAATAAGCATCTAAAATCTGTAAATTAAGACAGCTATATCATTAATCAAATGCTCCAACATTTCTGGTACCAAAAAGAAATCTGTCCTCCGCAAAGGGCTAGAAAACTAAAGTTACATAAAAACCCTACAAAAAAAAAACAACAACAACCCAGTGTAATCCCACAAGTGGGGTATGGGGAGAGTAAGATGTACGCAGACCTTACCCCTACCTTTGTGGGGTAGAGAGGCTGTTTCCGTAGACGCTCGGCTCAAAAGAAGTGTAATCAAAGCAGGATTGAAAGGAAAACAACGACAGCAAAATAACAAGAGGTACAAAGCAACAGATAGTAGTAAAGATTGGAGGATAAAAAACTATGCGAATACTAATAAAAACCGTACAAACATGTGATAAAATAAGCTACTCCCTCCATACTAAAAAAGATTGTCTTAGTTTGAATTGGCACGGAGTTTAAGAAATAAATGAAGACTTTTGAAATGTGTGTGGTCCAAAACAAGCCTTAGTTATTTGTGTAGCTGTAAATCATCTCATAAAGTTAAAATGTTTCTAAATATAGAAATGTGCCAATCTTTTTGAGACAAACTAATAAGTAAAGTAGCACAATTTTTTTGAGACGGAGGGAGTAAATGAATTTCCTAAAAGCTCACTCAAGACATTAGACACACCATACATATTGAACTAAACTAACCAAAGAAAAGCATAAGCAAATGAATATGAATCGGGGAATTGGCCACAATTTTGTTATTAACAGTTTTATCTCATTATCAACAAGAACTGCAAATCACAGCAGAAAGTTCAAATATACCTTTTATTAAGACATTTAAAGAAAGAACAAGCACAAAGGTAGGCATATTACCAAGAACTATAAATACAGTTCAACAATGAATACTAATTGAATAAATAAGCAAATAAGACACAAAAGTCAACATACCATAAATACAACATACAGATGAGAGTAATCTGAATCAAAAATTGAAGCTTTGGGTTTTCTTGGTTGTGCTCCATTAACCTATCTCCAATTCAAAAAAGAAGCATCTTTAGAATTATTTAATTTTTCAGGGTTTACTTCATATGAAAGAACAAGGATGCCTAAAGCCACCAAAAGGGAAAATAAACAATTCAAAAGCCAAATGAGTAGAAAAATCAAAAGAATCTATGCCACTTACAGATCAGAAAAGAAAAAAGAAGAAAAAAAAAGCACCCTCAGCGTACAAATGTCTCTCTCTTACATAAGCATTGACACATCTTTATATTCTGTTGTAACATGCTTTTATAAAAAAATGATTTAACTTATTTAATAGTCCAATGTTTTGTATGTTTAGTTTATATGTCAACATTTTTTTTCCAGTTAAACACAATCAGAAAAAGAAAAAAAAAATACACAGATGGAAGTGACATACCCGATGTAATGGTAAATTGACTGAATGATCTGGAAATGGGTAATATTTGAACATTTTTGTTAATTTGGACAATGGGCAGATGTTAAGGAAGTCTTGACAGTTTGGTCTGAAATCCCATTTAGTGTGGGATTATTCTCAACTTTATATGTTACTAGAAGGTGTTAATTTGCCGTGATCTAATTTTCTTTCCCTATCGGGTCTTTTGTCATGCTGTTTTTTTCTTTTTCCTCACCTACGCCCGACATCTAATTTGGATCCCACTAATTCAAATTTACATTAGGAAATCTCACTTTGGGAGATTTTATTTCCAAGGCTTGAACTAGGACTCTATTAAGGAGGGGTCACTTATCATCCACCACAAGTTGTTGGGTATAGCGCAGATGACCCAAATATAATATGTTACGTCATCTCAAACGAGATAACGGTCCGGAGAATCTGGATAAATAGTATAATAAATATGTCACGTTAAACAAGGTGACGGCCCATCAGAGTCCCAAATAGAACATGATATGTCACTTCAAACGAAGTGATGATTAATGGATGGTGTCACCTCAAACGAGGTGACATTCCAAGTTTTCTCCTTGAAAGGAGGGCAACCCAAATTAAATATTTCCTACGAAATTGAGAATATGTTAGCATGAACAAATGTCAAAGATAGAGAGTAAGATTGTAGTCTCATATTGATAGTTAAACAAAAGTTACAAATAAGATGTAAGAATATTCTCAATGGTATCACGCTTTTTAGAGAAATCATATTTGGTCCAACATAAATAATATCAACTTATATTAAGAATATATTTGAATTGTTTTAACCCAATAAAACTTTGGTGATACCGTGCTCTGTAAATCCGTTATACTAATATCTTTGTCGCTGTGTCACAAACAAAATACAATTAATTTAATACTATAAAGGGCTGGTAGCTGTAGGCATGCTGACATTGTTGACAGCCCAGGTCGTAAGAAAGGTAGCCAATTCGGGGAGTGAATATTCGTCATGGAACTTAAAGTTAACAACGTGACATAATAGAAGATTTGTCGTTGATGAGTTTTGCATCTACCAATTAGTAGTTTAATCCTATTGACTGGATAATTAGGCATTCTACGAGTCAAACTATTTTAATTAGGCATTCTACGAGTCAAACTGTTTTAAGGCCAATAAAACCTTTTTTTTACTTTAATACTTATACCCTCTTAGTCTCAATTGATTTTATACACTTTCCTTTTTAGTCTGTCCCAAAAAAATGATACATTTTCATATTTAGCAATAATTTAACTTGAAACTTCACTTTTTACCCTTAATAAAATGATTTACAACCACACAAATATCAATTACTTATTTTAGACTACAAGTTTCAAAAGTCTTCTTTTTTTTCTTAAACTTTATGCCTAATTAAAATATATCACATAAATTGGGACAGAAGGAGTAATATATATAGGAGTAATATCTTCGTGCTCTGCCATTAAAAAACGTCTAAATTTAATGTGTTTTTTTTTTTTTTGGTGAATCTGTATATGTTTTCGGTGTGTCTAACCTCTTGAAAAACAAAGTAATAGTTAAATTATTTTATTGTTATAAAACAGAGTGTAATCATTAGGAAATTTACTCTTAAATGTAGGACGTAAAACCTACTTATATATTAGTAATAAAAAAAAAGTTGCACGAATTTTAGCGATAACTTATTGTCTTTTTCAACGTTATTAAGTCATTTTTTTACGGAATTGCCGCCCGTTTGGGGTATGTTTTTAAATTTTCCCCTCATATTTGAAATCTTTAAAATTTGCCCTTGACTACACCCATAGGTTCCAGGTTGAACCGCCTTGATCAAAAATTTTTTTAAAAAATTAAAGCATGGCAAGTTTAAATTTAGCTATCTTGGGACCGTGATACTTTTGTTAAGGAATTACCAAAGTTATCGGGACGACATACTTATGCCTTGTAATGGACTTAGCGTATTATCTCGCGATCCGGCATAACTTTGATAATTCCTTCACAAAGTTATGCCGTCATAAAAGTTTAGCCCGTTAAAAGTATACCCCAGCCGGCGTAGCTTTGTGAAGGAATTATCAAAGTTGTCACGGACGACCGCTACTACTTATGCCTTATGGGCGGACTTACAAGATATCGGGTCCAGATAACTTCGATAATTCCTTCCCAAGTTATCTTGCGTCCGGTAAAAGTTACCGTTAAAGATGCCCAAACCGCATAACTTTCGTGAAGGAATTATCAAAGTTATCTCGCATACTTATGCCAAGTCCCATACAAGGTATCAAGTATGCCGGCGCATAAATGTAATTCCTTAACAAGTCAGAGTATCTTTGATAGCGAAATTTAAGCGCGCCTTTGCGAATTTTTTTTAAAATTTTAGCTGCGGCGTGGGTTCAACCTCGAACTCTTATGGAAAAAATTTAGCCAAGAAATTTAAACATTTCAAATATGAAGGGCAAAATTTAAAGACCACCCCAAAAGAAGGGCAATTCTGCGAATTGCCCTTATTAAGTTGTTATAGGCCCACATATTTCAAACTTCATATGTAACTTCAGTCCTACTTTTTTTTCCTCTTTAGTTCAACCACTCCAACTTTTGGGACAAATAACAATGCCACTTGTCAATTTTCTGTTCAGTCAAAACAATAGTGATATTGATAGAAAAAAAAATAGTGATATCTATTTACACAATCAATTTAAAATGCAAATATCCTAAGAACTCTCGGTCTACGGTTTCTAAGTCTTCCAGTTTGAGGGATTGTTTGCTTCACATACTAAGTATATGAGAATTATAATACACAATTATCATAAACATACTAACAATAGGAACAAAAATTGTTATCATAATGTATAAATTTTAGTTTAAACAGAAAAATTAGTTCTTACACTATCTAATATTATCATGATTTTCATTTTAGTTTACAAAAACAAGACGGCTCATTTTAAAGGTACTTTTGTCATTTGGGATACTCTATGTAATACATGCAATCTTATTATATTTTATCTCGCATTAATTAATAAAATAAAACATATGTTTTCAAAAGTTTCGGCGGATATTATTGGTGTGTTCGGTAAGAATTTTCCATGAAAAATACTTTCTTTTAGAAAAATAAATGGATTTCTTACTTATTTTCTTGTGTTTGGTACGTATGGTGTACACAAATACTATGGAAGGTGGGAATAGGGGCTACGGGAGTGAGGGTGAAGATGAGGTGGCTTGAAGGATACAATCAATGTAGAATGCTTCTAATTACAGACTTGTTTTCCCTACTTTTCTTGCGTTTTATTTTCCTCATTTTTGCTTAATTGCTTTTTCTGTATAAAATGTTTTTCAAAAAATTTGACCAATTTAACATAAAAAAATTGGAACACTTCTTTTCAGAAAACATTTCTTCCATGTGTGCGGAAAATCAGAATGGTAACCGGATGTCGTTTCGTAGTGCAACGTTTCATCTTGTAATCAAATGGTATATGTTAGTAATGTAGAGTTTTATGCTGGAACCAAGTGTTGTATCAACATAATGCAAAACTATATATCAGGGTAATAAACAACGCTATTAGATATATGATTATGTAACAAAAGAAAAAACCAATGTAGTTCACAAATAGTATCAGACTGTCAGGGAAGAAAAAACTCAAGTGAGATCATCTTCCTCTAGCTCCTTAGCCTTCACTGCTTCCTTCACTTTCAGTAGAAGTGTTGTCTTCCAACCATCCTGGAGTGAAATACATGCAAACAGAAACATCATAAGTAATTGCGAAGATGAACAATGAAAAAGACAGCATAGTACATAAGATGTTTTCATGATAATTGAGCCAAACGAATTTGACATTCACAATTCAGTCGGATGATGAAACCAATCGATTTACAAGTAGTTAACTTCTTGCAAGACTACATTATCAATTATCCAGATCAAGACAAGGATTCCTTTTCTTTTATGCAGTTGTTTGAGTAAGGGGGCAAAAGGGCATCACCGATTACTTAAGATTAGTGCCTCAGGTGTGACCTATTGCACTTGTTGCCATTGCAGGCAGACGCAGAGTCGTGATTTCCACTATGTGGGTTCTGGATTTTAGAACGACAACTTTAAGTGGTAATAACTGGGTTCTAAGTTTAATATTTATACATATTTAATGAACTTCTTAACACAAATATACGGTTTGAGCAAAAGCTACTGGATCGGCTGAACCCCTCTCCGGGCTTCTATCTCCAGCCCTGATTGCAATTGTCAAATTCTACATTCGGGTGAGGGAAAAATACATTGTATGATTTCTTTCTATCTACCTAAGCCTTGGTGGATAGATTTATCCAGTAGATGTGTTGGTAGGATGTAGCAAGTACCCTGGAATAATCAAAGTGTGCGCAAGCTGGCCCCGACTCCACCACATCCAAAACACAGCGTCAAATTCTGCATTCAAATTCCATTCAAGTTCCTAGAGTTGATCTAAGGCTCTAAACAAGGGCTCTTTACCCTTTGCATTCAAAGAACGGATTAGAAAAATGAAATGGTTCAACCTTAAAACCACTTAAACGTGAAGTGATATAGATGGACTTCATAGAGCATGGACAAAAAACAGATGTGATTAGTCTCTACCTTCAGAATCTGATGGGCTGAATAACTGATTGACATGAATTTCTAACCTAAAATGCTAGAAAAGAAAAAGATCCAACAATTTCAGGTACAATTTTTTGCCATGGGAACCAAGAATTTGACTATGATATTCAAGCATTATTAGGGAGTACGTGACTGAAAAATGTGAATCCAAAACAAGAACGAAGTAGCTCGAATTTACCAGTCGTGTCATGTTATCATATTCTCTGATCACATCAGTAAACTTGTCAATGTTTTCCTCGTCAATAGCAGCTGCCAAATCCTGCATGAAAAAGGTAATCTCCTAAGTTAGTCTGTAGTTACTACACTCCAAAATCATTTATGCAGTGGTTGAGAAATACTGAGTAAAAGCACTTGAGTGAAAGTAACAGGAACCCCTTAGTTAGACAAGCTATGACATACCACTAACAATTTGTACTCACGTGTACTTGAAAACGTGGGATCCAATTCCTGCAGATGAAAAGGCAGTATTTACTTAAGAAATCATGCATTGTCTCTGCGTTAAAATCTTAGAGGCACAAGAGGAAGAAGTTATCTACCTGATAACGTTCTAATGCATTGTCAATTGCAACGACATCACCTTTACAAAGCTGGCAAATACCAGCATTAAGAAGATGTCCTCTAACTGCATACTTCAATAAGTTGTTCTTGACCGAGTCTCGTGCTATCTCCTCAAATATCTCAATTGCTCTCTGATATCTGGGTGAATATTGTGTCAGACAGTCAATCTTTTCGAAGAAAGACTCAATTCTTCTTAGACATAGAGCAATTAGAAGTTAAAATAGGACTAGTAGCTTATCAACATAACTAAAGGTGAAGCGCTTTTAACATGGCCTTTACTATTGAGATCTTCTCTTAAATTATTAATTATCAGTAGAGGTTTTATCTCAATTCTGAACTGATTTTGTTTGCTTCATTACTTTCCTTTTTTTTATCATCCAAACATGAGATTGACAGTACTAGCCTCTCCGGAAAGACTTGGATCAAGTTCAATGATTCCACAGAGAAATGTGCAAGATTAAAAGGGAAGCTTAGCATCGACATGTTCCGCAAGGAATTATCTTTTATAAGTTCTAGTTCACACTTTAACCTTTTTTTTGTCTTACTTGTGTCAATCTTTCCTCGTTCGACATTGAATTTCTCAATGACAAATATTTGATTTCTTCTTTCAAGAAAAACTACCATAGACCATCAGTACATACTTGTCTGTTTGAGCAGAGAACTCTGCAATTTTCTGCTTGCACTGATTTGCAGTTGTTGTTACATCTTCACTCTGGAAGAGATCAGCTGCTTTCTCATAGAAAACGATAGCCTGCTCCAAATTTTGCTCTTGCTCATACAATTCAGCAACTTCCTTAATACAGAACAAGAGTATCTAGAATCATTTACTGGGAGTAAAAGCCAAATTACCTCAATAAGAAAATTTCTGAATACAAGGCCAGTTCACTAGACACTTTCTTGATACATAAGCTGTTTGAAGTGTTAAGCAACCTAAAGAAACAAGGCTAGAACTGAATGAAAACACCAATAACTTGACCTTTTGCACCAATATTGTCAAAGGCGAACACTGCAGAAAATGACAAGGTCTGCTGCTTTAAGCGCAAAATGCGATCAAAGTGCAATGTTTAGCGAAGATATGGGAAATAAAATAAAAATTATATTATGTAATACAAGAAACTAAAACAAGCGACAATTACATAGAAAAAGGATCAAAGAACTACAATCACATGAAATATATCAAGTAAAATCATGTAAATCAGGTTAATAAATTATTATGAATTTTCAAAGATACAAACAAATTTCTAACGTTTCTTAAGCAAAATTATATCACTTGTCGGTTAAGTTTTTTATTTTTGACATCCTCTTCAATAGAGAGTCCACAGGTGACCAGGCGCAGAGCTTAGAGCCTTGGTGTGTGCATTAAGGTGCTGCCTAAGCAAGATGAAGCACCCGGACAGAGTTGTATCTAGCTTTAGGACTTAAACGGCCTCTATGGAGCCCTTAACAACATTGTTTGCTGCTCAGAAGTCTGATTAAGCACACAATACCGGCATTGAGAGTATCAGAAAGTACATGCAGCTTCTCAAAGGTAATATAGTTATCTATACCTTGTAATATCTGGCAGACATACTTAGCCTTCCAATCTCCAGAAATATGTTTACTGCCTGCCCTAGACAAGATATTGCCTCTGCAAGATATATGTTGTGAAAAATTCTTAAGCAAAGGAGAAATGGGCTAGAAAGGAAGGGATGCACAAATACAATGCGATGATTTCACAGAAAATGAACGCAAAAAATAGTTGTGAAGAGTACACACACCATAAGATTTTTTTCAGTTAGGTACTGATATATGAACCAAGATAGTTACCAAGAGATATCAACTAGTGATCAAGATAATATATTCCAATCTAAGATCCTTATTGAAAATTCACCAAATTGCTAGTGACATTTTGTAGAAAAAAGCACAAACTCAGCCATAAAGGAGGGAAGCTAGCAGCTTAAAGACAGTCGAGAAAGTATGCAAGGATATGGTGCAATCACATATGACATCAACAACCACTCAAAAGACACAAACTTCTCCAGTGAGTTACTAGACCCTAAACCTATTAATGTTCCATTGCTGAAAGAATTATTATAGATGCTTGTATCTAAAGAAATAATGGGCTTATATCAAAATATGTCACGTCAAATACTAGTTTGAAGTGCATGAAATGTTCCAAGAGAACGAGGTATGCTCTAACTTACTAACCTTTAGTATTGGTCTTCTTGTAACAATGAGCAGCATCAGCGTAAGCATTAGCAGCCTCGTGTTTGCTATCCAACTGTGAAGATGGGTAAAACAAATTTCGGGAAGTCAAAATTTTGTAGGAAAAACTAGTATAAAGCATCAAACAGAAATTGCAATCAAGCACTACCTTTAGATGACAATTTGCCAATTTCACATATACAGCTCCAGCTTTATCCCCTAAAAGAATAACATGGGGAGATTAGATCAGTTCCCAGAATATATCACATGCTGAACTATATATCACATGCTGAACTAACTTACAAAACTGCAAGCCTTTTCCATTAAATTCTCCAGAACTCAAAGAATCATCAATCTTGCCATATTAAGACGTCTTTTCCAATAGTACAACTGATTGTCAATCTTATAAAAAGTAGCAATTTAAATTAATGGATAGAGTACTTTATTCTTCTTCAAAAATTATCTTTTGCCATTTTAGTCTCAACTCATGTAAGCATATTCAGTGCCTTACACAAAGCACAGAGACTACAGGAGAAACATCAAAATCTTGTACATGTGAGTCATAAGAAAAAGTTAATTCAGGCAAATAGAAATGTCCAAAGCATGGTAAAAGTTGCTCAATAAATAATTTTCAAGCATGATCCCGAAAATATAGATAAATGATAGAAAACAGAAATGATCTTCTTTCCAGCCACTTTACAACCCGAAAAATTTCAGTTTTACGAAAAATTACAGGGTTTTTCATAATCAAACGCATTGGAACTAATTTGACCAAACAATCATCTGCATGTAAAGAAACATTCATTTAGAAGATGATTGTAGTATCATAGTAGTTAGAGACCATGACATAACCAATTGGAACAAGCTTTAATTACATCATAACAACGAAAAAGTAAATGATTTGGATGACATGCCCCAAGTTTTTTTTTTTTTTCCAAGCGTGGAAACCCCATAACCAGAAATAGCAGGATTGATTCTCGTAATAATAAAATAAATAAATACGTAAGAATTATCGAATTCAAAATAATTATCGGCTAGCACGTATATTGGTTAATTCAATAAAACGGGAATTAGCAGATCAATCGACCAAACAACAAGAATTCGAGCAACGTTCAAATAACAATTATGAACGATCACCATAATACAGAATTTAAGGAGTGAAAGATAAATAAACAAGATTTATTTATAAGAAATGATAATTTTCCAATGAGTGTAGATAAAAAAATAAAAATAAAAAACTAACAAGATTTGGCGAGTTTGAAACAATTGCCAGCTTTATCAAATAAATCAGCTGCATCTTCAAATTTAGAGCCGAATAGGGCCCACCCACTAAGCTTTTTCTCCGCTTGCTTCTCAAATTCCTCTCCTCTGCCTATGTGATCCCCCATTTTTGGACAAATTAAGGCGATGATGGTAATCAAGTGAAAATTTAGAGAAATAGAGGAAGAAAATGATATCGCGAAATAAATCTACAAGAAGAATGCATGAGAGTATACTCCCGGCGTTTCCATTTATGTAAGCGTATTTGGCTAACTACGGAGTTTAAGAAAGAAGATAGGACTTTTAAATTTGTGATATTAAATGAGTTACATATATTTGTAGGGCTATAAATTACTGCATAAAAGTAAATTGTTTTCAAATATAGAAAGAATTTTCTTTATAGTACAAACTAATAAGGAAATAGATTCACATGAATTGAAACGGATGGAATATATACACACTATAAATAAATACACGTGCATGATGAAAAGAGTTTTTTTTTTTTTTTTCAAAAGTTGATTGTTGAAGAAGAAAACAGATTGAATTAAGCACGTGACAATATGAATTCAATTGTGACTTCTCAAGTCTAAAAAATACTGGCCATGGACACCAAATAGGCACAATTTATACGCTAATGCTTTTCACAACAGGTGTATGGTGTGCTTAGGAAACTAATGCTTTTATATAAATTGAGCGAATTGTTCTAAATAATGTGTCATACCGTTACACGGCTTTAGTTTAGTAATGAAAGCCAACAAATAGTGTGTGGCTTGGGTCTACGTCACAAATTAGAACTCCACCGGAAACAAAACACTAGCTGAGAAGAGTTGAAAGGCGGATCCATTATTCACCAAACGCTCACCACAGGTTCTCAAGAATGCTCAATTATTTAAAAAGTAAGTATCATAACTCAACATGCCATACTCAAAACTACTTTTTCATCTGTTTATTTGTTTTTCATAAATTTTTAATAGCCAAACCAAACTAAAAAAAAAAAAAAATGGTCCTCTTTTCAAAAAGAGAGAGACAGCTAGAGAGTGTGTTAAAGTGTAGTATAGAAAGAAAATATACGCCAAATCAAGTTTTTATGGGTCAATATGAGATATCAGATATAATCCAATTTATCCCAAAATAAAATTAAAAAAATAGGTGAATTAATTCGCATTATGATAAAATCGAGAATCCAAAACTTAGATGGATTGAGTGAATTATAATTACAAACTTTGCAATTTTTACCAAATCAGTCCAATAAGTATTGCAACGAGAAAACCGAACAAACAGTCAAAAGCAGATGCGTATATTACATCTAAGTAAATTCCCGAAGTTTCAGTGCCATCTCTCTGTGGACGTGCCGGAGTGGTTATCGGGCATGACTTGAAATCATGTGGGCTCTGCCCGCACAGGTTCGAATCCTGCCGTCCACGTTTTTTCCTTTATGCCAAATTACAGTTAGAAATTTAATTTATTGCTTCGTTGGGTTGCATTGATAGGTAATTCAACATAGACCAGGTGAATTGCCGTCCACGTTTTTTCCTTTATGCCAAATTACAGTTAGAAATTTAATTTATTGCTTCGTTGGGTTGCATTGATAGGTAATTCAACTTAGACCAGGTGAATTGAACGGTAATAAAGTTGAAGTGATTATATGTTGGGGCAAAGGGGATGAAAGCTTTTTCAAATCTAAGACATGAGCAACTCCATCTTTTCTTACATGGGATATCAAAAACGAAAAAGGTTTGAATACATACGGATACGCCTAAAATTGAAATGATTTTCGTTTAGGCGTTTTGCCTTGCACCTATTGAACACTTGTAATATGGATCAATCTTTTCTTACATGGGATATCAAAAACGAAAAAGGTTTGAATACATACGGAGACACTTAAAATTGAGATGATTTTTCATTTAGGCATTTCAAGTCTTGTACTTATTGAACACTTGTAATATGGACCAATCTGATACTTTTGCTAACATGATTGATAGCGTGAGTTGATTCACAGCAATTCAAAGGGTGAAAAGGTAAAATACAAGTTTGATGTGACTTTTAACGGTAAAGTTTGTTGATTTTACAATATATACATATATGAATCCCACTTTACTTCCCTAATATTTAAGGGTTGAGAAATAATACCCCTTCACATATTGAATGGGAACGATAACTCCCTTATGGGATACTTTCCGGTAAGAATTTTCTTTTTTTGAATAAAGATTCTTTTCTTTTCTTTTCTAGAATTAAAATATAAAAACGGAAAAGGGTCAAATATTACCCTGTACTATCAGAAAAGGGTCAAATATACCCCTGATTTTACTTTCATTCCAAATAAACTCCTATCATTATACTTTTGATCCAAATATACCCCTCTCATTATACTTTGGCACAAATTTTCCCTCAATTTTAACGGAAAGTCACGTGTCAAGCTTAGAATCAACCAACCCACTCTAAATTTTAAATACCCGATTCCTTAAGAAAACCACCAATTTAACCGACTCGAAACTTGCAAACAAATGCCATGTAACGACCCGTTTGGTCGTTATAGTGTTTTTGACCCATTTAGCCTTGTTGACCCTTCCCTGAGTCCCGTTAGTATGACTTGTGACATAGTGAAGTTATTCATTTGATTCCCAAAAGGTTGGAATATGATTTGAGTCATTGCTGGAGGAACTAGTTAAGTTAAAGATATAGAGCTGACCACGGTCAACATCGGATTAAGATGACCCCGTGTTAATGTTTTGAAAGTTGCAACAAGTTTGTATGATGATTTTAGACTTGTCCACGAGTTTTGGTGAGGTTCTGAAGAGTTTCAGATGGATTTGCGTTTTGACGCACTCATATTCGATGTTTTCGCCGTAGTTCTTTGGCTATAAGGGGCACCATATTGATCAAACGACCTTTTTTTGTGTCTTTTGATTGAACCATTAGATCCGTATCATAATTACGAAGCTATAAAAAAAATCATCATATTTCGCCTTCGGATGAGAGAGTTATGGTCATTTTAGTGCGGGTTGTACCGACGTGGGTGCCCCGCGAAACGAAGTGCGAGTGCTACAAACGAAGGCCGGGGGGAGCAGAAACCTACTTTTATATTGAAATTTCGAATCCATTACCCACAAAACCCCAACCACAGTTCTCAAGAGAGAAAGAGGCGAATTTTATTCCATTCATTGATAGGTCTCCACCTTTAATTGTTCCTTTACCCTTCTTCTCTAAGTTCCATGGCTAGTTTAAGGTTCTTTAATGGTGAATGGAAATCCTAGAACCCTAGAATTAGTAAACCCTTAAATAATTGATGGGTTGTTAATTTTATTATTGTTTAATCATCTAAGAGGATAGATTATCACTTCTTAGGATGAGAATTGTGTATTGAAACTTAGGGTTCTAATAAAAATGAGAACTTTGGCCTAAAATCTATTTTGAAAGGGTTAAATTGATTAGAAACCTATAAATTGGAGGATAATGATTGTTGGGAGTGAGATTATGATATAATTACCATTTAATGATGGTTTCATCCATTTGAAAAGGGTAGAAGAAATTGAGTCTTCTTCCCCAATTGTTGTTTTGTTGATTAGATAATATGTTGCTTACTTAGCATTATGGTCTGTCATTATTTACTAGACTACCATCGTTTTGAGGCATTTCAGAAATAGAAGGCTCATGTGGAGTAGTTCATGACTCCTGTTCTGCATTCAAGGTAGGTTACGACTTACTTTAGTTAGACTTTGATTAGTGAAACGTATATATTTTGTAGAATTGATGGGAGAAATCATGATTAGGTCTTCAGACAAGATGTATGGTTGGATATTACCTAGGTTGGTATGACTTCTGATTATGTGGGCTTGTCGCCATTACTTTATGTATTGAATAGGTGGTGTATTTGTTGTGATATGTGAAGGAAGGAGTTAATATGTATACTTGTGTTGTTGGTTGTGGCTTGTGGCCCTGTTATGGTGATTAGGTTTGTCACTTTAACTGTTGCATTATGATACGCATTGCACTCGTCTCTCTCTCTGGTTATGACATTTATCGTCGGAGAAAGGAAGGTAATGAGATTAGGCCTTAAAGGAAGGTAATGAGATTAGGCCTTAGTCATGTTGTATAATTGTGATGATATCATGCATGGCATACATTCTCATTTCACATTATATATCAATATCGAATTATGACTTGGTGCTGATGATGATACATGAGAAAATAGAGCACTTAGTGTCGTAAAATTTAGTTGTGAGTCGTACTTGCTATAGTTGGAAGTAAAGAGTGTTATAGACTCTTTATGACGACTGAGATAGGTTGTCTGATTCATTCCATAGTTGAGTCGATTTATCTAAGTCTTGATATGACTTATGGCAGTATGACTTCTTGTACCTTCATTGTTATTTTAGTGCATTGATTTACCATATTTACACCCACTTCTACATTTATACATTCATACATTATGGAAATGTTTTGGAATTGTTGAAAGGAAGGTGTTCATATATACCCTTCACTGATTGATTGAGATAGTCGTATAATTAGGTATACGGTTGATTATTGGTGAGTCTTTTTATGACTTGTGTTACTATGACTGTACTTTATTGTTTCCGGCTTTGATATGTGTTCTTGAGTTATTCACTGTGATTTGATTATGAGGCATTGTTGATGAGATTTTGAGATAGAACATATACATATATTAAGGCACATTTAACAGGGGGTGACGATGTGGCCTAGTTGTGAGCTTGTGGTCCGAGGTTCGTTCCGAAACGAGTTGTACATGGACACCATGGGTCCCCTGCAGGTCGTGACTATTTGGGGAAAACATTACCATTTCGCATGTGTATAAAGGTTTGGAGTATTTGACCAGTGCATTGAATTGCACTTCACATCATTACATTTTATTCTGCACTATCACATGGCTTCTTATTTCGGATTGGCTAAAGTGACTAAAACACCCCTAAACTTGGCATAAATTGCAACTTTACTCCCTGAACCATTGCCACACTAAAAAACACCCCTAATCTTGGGTAACTGAATTTTAATTCACCCCTGCGTTGCCACATGGCACTGCAAGTGTGCACAAACACTTTCAGGTGCGTGGGAGGCCCCACATCACTTTTTTTAAAAAAAAAAAAATCAATTTTGGAAAATTCATTAAAAAGTATATTTTTTTAAAAATCAGAAAAAACTATTTTTTTTTAAATGTGGAAAACCCATTTTTTAAAAATAAATTTGGACTGGATTTTTTATTAAAAATGTGGAACTTTTTAAATCTTGAAAACTGAATTTTTTTTTTTTAAAAAAAAAAGAAATGTGCGTAACCCGTTATTTTTTTAAAAACAAATTTGGAAAATTGATTTTTTTTTTTAATTTAAAAAGCTAGAATTTTTAAAAATCTGGAAAACTAAATAAACCAATTTTTCTAAAAGAATCTGGAAAATTGAATTTTTTGATTAAAAATCTGGACTTTGTTAAAATCTGGAATACTGATTTTTTTAAGAATAAAGTAGACAACTGATTATTTTTTTCTAGATTTAAAAAGTATTCTAATTTTTCGAGATTATTTCTTTGTAAAAAAATGGGTTTTCCACATTTTAAAAAAAATCAGTTTTTCCATATTTGTATAAAACTCTGGTTTTAATCCACTATTTTGCCAGTTCTTTTTAAAGAAGTGTCTTAAAAGAATCATGAAAATTTGAATAATTGAAAACAATCAAGTTTTCAATTATTTTTTAAAATATCAAGTTTTTTTTAAATAATTCATTTTTTACAGATATTTTAATTAAACTCTAGTTTTTCAGGTTTTTTTTTTAAATCAAATTTTCCAGATTTAAAATAAATATTCCATTGTTCCAGATTTTTTATATATAAAAAATAAATCTGTTTTACCATTTTTTAATAAAAAAGAACCAGTTTACATTTTTTTAAATTTTTTTTTATCTATGTGGAGGACACATAGGACGAAAATGCCAAGTCGAAGGCGAGTGCATTCCACTTGCCGTGGCATGTCTATGCGGGTGAATTAAAATCCATTTAGTCAAGATCAGGGGTGTTTTTAAGGGTGGCAATAGTTCAGGGACTGAAGTTGCAATTCGTGCGAAGTTTAGGGGTGTTTTAGTCACTTCAGCCTTTCTAATTTGGTATGTTTGTTGTACCTTTGTTGTGACATGGATCAGATTATGGACTGGACCGGAATTGTGGACTAGTGACTCTGCCTAGTTCCAGGACTTAGAATTGTTGATTATAGACTTGAGATTATTAAGACTTGTCAAACTTGTGGTTTAGAAGCTTCACCTTAGGTGTGATTCAGTTATGTGATATGTTGTGACCTTGATTTGGGTATTATGTACCTATCTGCTTATCTTGATTGATTTTATGCTTATATGCGTGAGATAATCTTAGTCGGCCTATGATGCTTACTCGGCACTGCTTTGTTTGTCGTGCTACTCTTGTGTACTCTTCTTTTGAGTGCAGAGTCTATTGCTAGTTCCAATTTCTTTCATTGAGAGTGATCGATGCAACTTGATCGAGATTCCGGGGGCGAGCTTTGGCAGTGCTGGAACTTTCTATATGTTGCTTGTCTATTTTGTATTCTTGAGACAAGTATTGACATTTGAGATTTCTATTTCTTAAGGACTTGTATCTTCTTGGTAGTAGCTCTTGTACTAGTCCAGACCAGATTTTGGGGTTGTTGTTATTTCCGTACTTGTTATCACTATGATTTGAATCTGTTAAATAAATCATTGCTTATTTCTGCATAATTTTTATAAATGATTAAAATGAGTTGGGAATGGTTCTCCTATCTGGGAGGGACAGTGTAGGTGCCATCACGATTCACAAATTGGGTCATGACAACTTGGTATCAGAGCCCTAGATTATCAGTCTTACAAGTACAAAAGCATGTCTAGTAGAGTCTCGCGGATCGGTATGATGAGCTCCATACCTATCTGTGAGAGGCTATAGGACATTTAGGAAACTTCCACTTCTTTCATTCTTTCATGTTACTTCATTGAATTTGGTATCTAGTAGATTCCAATTGGTATCTGAATTTTCTTTTCTTATTCTCCCATGAGTAGTGGAAACTCATTTCCTAAACTCTTATGCGAGTGGTTTGTGTTGTGACATGGCTTGGTATGGTGCTAGATGCGTCTTCCTGATTCGGATGGGTGACTAAGTTTGGTATCCAACTATGACTTGAAGTTTAGTTGCGTGGGTTGCAATTTAGACCCAGTTATTTTTTCCATAATCTTGTATAGAAAAGAATTTGGATAGATTAATCTCCACTGTTAGGAAGGGAACAATTGGTATTTGACATGCTCGTCAGATTAAGGTTGCAAGTTGTACAAGAGTAGATTGTGTATTCGGTGTGGAAAAGTTAAGTTGAGTTTCGACATGACTATATGGTAGTGGTTTGTGGGTTCTTTCAGGAAGGTGGTTATCGATTTTAGATCGGAAAGCAGTGTTACTTGTGACGAGTAGAGGCTTAAGATGTTAGGCAGCTATGGTCCTAGTCCCTCGGTAAAGGGTATGTCTACCGTTTCTTCGTGTTTAGAGGAATGATAAGGATATCGAGGAGTCGAGAGCTAGTTGATTTAAGGATTATGTTGCGGTCATACATGGTAGAATACACATAAGGGTTCAATGTTGAGTTGTTATGTTTGGTTATGCCGTGAGCTAGTGATTGATTAATTAATGATTTAGTGATGGTCAAGTCTAAAGTTTTTAGTAACCAAGGAACTATCGGGTGATAGTCGGATTTCGGGTTGAGACATGTCAAACCAGAAAACATTCTGGTGTCTGGTGCCCGCCGCAGTGGCACCCAAACGCTATGACGGACCGTGTCGACGGAGGTCCGATCATGCAGCGGACCCATGGCGAGGTCGAGGTCCGGACTACAGCGGACGACGGGCAGTTTTCTTCGTACTTCCTAATTTAAATGCTTAGAACCTTGTCATTTCCCTTCATCATTCTCTAAGTATACTTGGGAGATTTTGATAGCCTTGTACCTGTTGTGTTAGTTTTGACTAATTCACACTGTGCGGGTGTTGCTACTCGGTTGGGTGATTGGATGAAAAAGATAATCGCGCAAATGGTTAGAGGTGCTCTGGGTCGACCACTGGGACATTCGAACTGGTAAATCAATAATAAGGTTTGAATAAATTCAAGTTGTGGAGAAAATTTCAGAATTTGAGTTAAGAGAATTTGAGCGAAGGCCCCTTGGTAGAGTAGGTGAGGACATTAGTAGGACTACTATGTGATACACTGCATTTAGAAATTATTCAGTTTCAGAGTTGATTGAGTTAAGGACATGCTGTTATCTCCAGGAATGACTCTGCAAGTTGCAAGACTTATGAAGGTGTGGTATTCTACTGAGTGGATTCGAGAAATGATTAAAAGGTGATGATGGTTGTGCTTTGATTGGAATGGGGGGGATTGAAGAGTCGGGAAAAAGGTACGGTTGATCAAGAATCGATAAAAAAAAATAAGGTACATCTTCGGGATTACCTAGGTTAGTGTAAGTTGGGGAAGTGTTGTCTTACCTATTTCAGACGAAGTGTGATCGTGAGAACGAGCGCGAGAAAGTCTACAAAAAATGGACTGAGTGATATGACATAGTTCTCGTGAGCTTTCGTGATCACCGACTAGTGAGAAGCAAATTTTAGGTAACCAACGTGTTAAGGCTGATGGAAGTGGCTTGTGTGATTTACAGTTGGATAAGTTCGTAACATTCTGCAGTAGATGGGTTAGTGTGGTCTAAAGGAGAGAAATTCTGGAAATGCCTATAAGGAGAAGTTTAGAGTTGTATTTTTGAGATGAGACTGTTCTCGTGGTAGTAGGTTATGTTGTGGGTATTACTAATCAGATAGCTTGTGTGAGCATTTTCAGAACGTTAAAAGACTAGAGCTAGTCGCCCCAGATGGGTGATAGGACTGTGATTGGTTTCAGAAAGTTTGGAGTCAGTTCGAGTACTATTGGTTGTATTCAAGGATTGTGCATTCACTCAAGATCAGTATTGTTCGAATTAAGCTTGATGAACTATGTATGTTTTCCATAGAGACTTATCAGTTTCCTAGCAAATCACCTTCACGGATTCGATAGGCTACAGTTTAGATTTGAGGTATGACAGGTTTACCGAGCTTTATCTAGGTTTGCGAGTACACTTGATGATATTTTACCAAAGTCAGTTATTCAGATAGCTATAATGGTTTACGTCGGGCTTAGTAATGATTCGAAGAGGTACTATGGGTGCGAGAGGTCCTTAGAGTGATCAAAGTGGGTTATGTTTTATGGCTATACTAGGGCTTGTGCTATTTGGGAAATATTGTGGGACCCATCAATCGTGTACAGAGGTGTGGTTATATAAATCAGAGGATTCAAGCAAAGGTAGTCCTTATATTCAGGAATCAGTTGTGTAAGAAATTTTGAGTCTAGAAAATATGGGAATTTGGGGTTTGAGCTAAGATAAAGTAAGTTTTCGTTGATAAGTCGAACGAAGTAGCTATCAAAGAAATTCTTGCATATGGAGACTTCAGGTGTGGTTAAAATAATATTCCTCGGTTATCGTCGGCTTCGTACTCCGCTTAACCGTTCGAGGACAAATGATTATTTAATTGGTATCTGATATAACGACCCGTTTGGTCGTTATAATATTTTTTGACCCATTTACCCTTGTTGACTCTTCCCCGAGTCCCGTTATTATGACTTATAACTTAGTGAAGTCATTGATTTGATTCCCGAAAGGTTGGAGTGTGATTTAAGTCATTGGTGGAGGAACTAGTTAAGTTAAAGAGATAGGGCTGTCCACGGTCAACATCGGGTTAAGATGACCCCGTGTTAATATTTTGGAAGTTCCAACAAGTTTGTATGATGATTTTAGACTTGTCCACAAGTTTTGATGAGGTTCCGCAGAGTTTTAGATGGATTTGCATTTTGACGCGCTCGTATTCGATGTTTTCGCCATAGTTCTTTGGCTATAAGGGGCACCATATTGATCAAACGACCATTTTTTTGTGTGTTTTGAACGAACCAGTAGATCCGTATCGTAATTACGAACCTAGCAAAAAGAATCATCGCATTTTGCCTTCGGATGAGAGAGTTATAGTCATTTTAGTGCGGGTTGTACCGACGGTGCTAACATTATGTAGTAGGGGCGCGCAACGAACCGTGCATCGAAACTCATTGCTGCGACGAAGCCATCGCGATGAAGCTAGGAACGCTGCAACGAAGACCGAAGGGGGGGGGGGGGGGGGCGAGGAATCCTACTTTTGTATTGAAATTTCGAAGTCATTGTGAAAACTGACCACGATTCTCGAAAAGAGAAAGAGGTGAATTTTATTCCATTCATTAGTGAAGCATCTTCGAAGGTACTTCCCTACCTTTAATTGTTCCTTTACCTTTCTTCTCTAAGTTTCATGGCTAGTTTAAGGTAGGGGTGGCAAATGGGTAGGTTGGGTTGAAAATGGTTTGAATAAAAACGGGTTAGGTTTCAAACCGCCCATATTTCATGCGGTTAAATATGGATTGGGTGATAAATGGGTGGGTTGGTTATAGGTTAGCCCATATTATACAAGTGTAATATTATTTCAAGTGTAATGTCTACAATTTTGTTTCTTTTGTCAAGTAAAATTAATTTTTTCATATATTCATAATTGATATTATGAAATAGAAATTTCAGGGGTGGGGTGAGGGGTAACTTTTTTTTTTCCATTATTTATAAAAGTAAAATATATGAAATTGAATTTTTTTTAGGGGGGGGGGGTGGGGCGGGGGTGGTGGTGTTCGTGGCGTGGGGTGGGGGTAAGAATTTTTTTTTTCCATTTTTTATAAAAGTATATATGAAATTGAAATTTAGCGGGGGTGGGGGTAAGAATTTTTATCATTTTTTATAATTTTTTTATAAAAGTAAAATATATGAAATTGAAATTTAGCCGGGCGGGGGGGTGTTGTGGGGTGGGGGTAAGAATTTTTTATAAAAGTAAAATATATGAAATTGAAATTTTTTTTGGGGGGGGGGGGGGGGAGGGGTGTGGGTAGCACGTTTTTTTCCATTTTTATAAAAGTAAAATATATGAAATTGAAATGCGAGGGGAGGGAGGGGGGGGTCGTTGAGGGGGGGTGGTGGGCGGTAAGAATTTTTTTTTCACTTTTTATAAAAGATGAAATGTATGAAATAGAAAAATATGGTTGTTTTGGGGGGGGGGGGGGGAGTGCGGTAGGGGGGTTAGGGGTCGGAGTGGGAGGAAGAAAAAAATTTCTCATTTTTAAAGTATATGAAATTAAAAAAAAAAAAAAAAAAGTGGTGGGGGGGGGGGAGTTAAGAAAAATTCCTCACTTTTTAATATTTTTTTAAAGAAGTAAAATAAATTAATAGAAAATACTGAGGGGGGGGGGGAGGGATGGGTGGGGCATGGCGGGGTGGGTGGTGGGGTAAGGGGTTGGGTGGGAGGTAAGAAAGAAATTTCTCATTTTCAAAATGAGTTGTTATTGGGTGTAATGTATTCTTATATGGATACCCATATTTGCCCATATTTTTATGGGTTAAAAAGAGCCCTTTAGCCCATATTTACCCACCTGAAATATGAGTGACCCAACTCACTAAAATGTGGGTTAAATGGGCTAATTTTCTAAATATGGGCTCAACTTGCCACCCCTAGGCTTACCCTTGGTGAGACTTCCTGTAGCGAAACATATACTTAGATGATATTGTCGGAGATAGCATGTAAACCTTCGGGTATGAAGTTGGGATGGATATTGTCTTAGGTTGAGCCTTATTGCGTGATTGGGGCTAGCCACCCTGTTGTATTGTGACTTGATTTTTCTATTGTGTTGGCTTGATGCCAAGTATTGTTAGTAGATATTGAAATATGTTGTCCATCTTGATTGTGATATTGTAGTATCTTACGGCTTACAGTCGATAAGAGAATAGAGTGCTATATGACTTGTGTAGTCTTCACTAATATTGTTGGCGTACCCATGTTAGTACTTGTGACGCATATATTATTGGCGTACCCATGTTGGTACTTGTGGCTTTGATGTGTTATTGGCGTACGCCTATTGGTACTTGTGACATTGATTATATTGTTTGCGTACCTATGTTGGTACTTGTGATATTGATTAGATTATTGATGTTGATACATGCATTGCGCGCATACTCATCCATTCATGATACACTATTGATACCTTGATGTTACTTGATAAAACACTGTGATGAGCTGGGCTCGATTTTTACTTGAGTGACATGAGAGTTCGATATCCGATGTTCGTCACGGAATCATGGATTGAGTGAATTAATACTTGATGAAAACTCTTTTTACTTGAGCGACGTGAGAGTCCGATATCTGATGTTCATTCCGGAATCGTGGATTGAGTGAGTGCATGGACTCCGCGGGTCCTCCAGGGTGGTGCCGGTGAGAACCCCCGTGGGCAAAGATCGAGGGTCCCGTCTGTCTGTTGTTGACACCCAATTTTGGCCCTCCACATGTTTAATTAATTAGTCAAACTTCTTGATATTTACAATAAAGTAAAATAACCGTTCGCAGAAGGAAAAAATATTCTTTTAACTAATTTCAGTGTTATTTGACATTTCATGTGGCAAAATATTCACAATATATATTATACATATTTCTGTATTGTTTTCGTAATTTTGAAGTATGTTATTAAATGGGGAAACCAAATTTCATCTTAAAAAATATATTCATTTTTACTTGGTACATATTTTGAATCGCCAATTTTGAGTCGTTCGCTATTCAATTTTGGTAACTAGTCCGTGTTTGTAAGTAGTTATTCAACTTTGTTAAGTTCGAGAAGTTTAGTTAATTAATTGGATAATAATTTGCCTCGAATTTGTTCAAAACCAGTTAGTTTCTGATTTTTGTTTAATTTTGTTCAGTTCTGTAATTTATGGCTTCAATTAAAAGATTTTGGTAACAATTTAAATCAATTTGGCTAGCTCTTAAATGACGTTGGCCACATTTGCAAAGTGCTCAACACTTAGTATTTTTAAAAAAAAAAAAAAAAAATCCTTCAGTTTTGTTCGCCCAATCCGCGCGTGCCACGTGGGCATGACGCTAATCAAGCCTTTCTTTCGATCTGGGTCGTCTAGCTATTTAATCCAATGGTCCTCTCTTTTCCCCTTTGTTTTTCCTTTATATATATATATATATATATATATATAATATATTCCTTTTCATTTTCATTTAAATGTTTCTTTTAATCAGGACCATCGATCAATATTTGATCAACGGCCCAAATTAAATCTCCCACCTTTAATTCCATCAAATCCCCAAAACATAGAAACCTTAGAGCCCTAATAGACTCACCTCTCCCATCGCCGCCTGCTCCCATCTTCTCCTCTCTTCTTTTTCCTCCTTCCCCATGCCAAAGGATACCATGGCAGACGAAGCCCATATCCCTCTCGTCCTTTCCTCACTATTCACAACGTCACCATGGTACTCGAAGCCATGGAAAAGCTTCCACTCCGCCGAATCCTCAACGAGTAAGTACTCTATCTTTTCCCCTCTTTTTCTTTCTGTCTCATCAACAGACCCCGCCCCCTCTCCTTCCATTTTTAAAAAAAAATTCAAAATCGAACCCAACCTTCAAAATTTCGTGTATAAATAGAGGCTCTTGGTGCTTCCATCAGGAGGTTTTTTTTTTTTGTCTAAGTTTTTAGTCTTGAAAGTTCTAAAAAAAAGAAGTAGTAAAATCTGAAAGCTTTTTTTTTTTTTTTTTGAAGAAAGTTTTAGCCAAAATATCTCTCTTCTAAGTTCCTTTCATTTCTCGTTTGAGTTTCGAATCTAGGGAATCAAAGTTGAAATCGATTCAAACACTCATGGACCCATTTCGTTGCTCAAAATCAGGTAAACTCGCTTCCCTTTTCTCTTTTGCTTTTTAATGTTTTTAGCCTGAAAATGTTACTCATTGTCGTTATGTTACTCATTGTCGTTCTTATTTTATCATTTTATACGGTTGAAATCCCCACTGTAATATGTGTTATTCGTTGAGACGGTTGAAATCCCGACTGAAATATATATTATTTTCTGATTTAGTTAGCCCTGATCGAAGAATGTGATTTGCTTTTTTCTGTTATTGTATATTCTGTCACTCTATGTTAGTTTAGTTGGTTTTATTTTCGAGATTGAAGGAGGGGCATATTAATTTCAGTTTGGGTCTTAGTTTAGATTTAGTCACTTTCTTTTGTTTATTCTGATTTGCTTCATTTCGGATGGATAATAATTAAGAATTTAGAAAGTTTTCTGAGTTGAATATGCTACGGTTCTATTTTGTTAAGTTTCTGTCTGGGGGATGATCACGTCTTCGTTTTAGTTGTAAGTTTCGTAAAGTTTGCGATTATGATTTTTGGGCCAAGAATGGGCTGCTTTTCTTCAGTTTTTCTCTTTAGATCAACTTCGAAATTTATTCGTTTTCTCGTTAAAAAATCTATCCAGATTTACTTCAACTTGTTTAAGTTTAATTAGAATCCAAATTTTCCTACTGGTTTAGTTTGTTAAATATATATATGTGTGTTTGGTTGAGGTCATAACTTGTTTTAGTTCAGGTCATAACTTGTTTAAGGTTTTTAAGAAATGTTCATGGACAGTATGAACAATCACAAGCTTCAGTTTGTCTAAAGTGGCTTACTTTCAATGGGTTTCCAAGGCGGGTTTTAAAATAGTCGACTTTAGTTCAGTTTTTGATTAATTAGTCGTTTCCCTCTCACCTCTCATTAGTAGAGTTTAAATGTTTGGAGATTATGAAAATCAACGAGTACAGTAGTTTACGTTTGAAGATCTAGTTTAAAGCTAGGTTCGAGATTCGCTTAAGTTTGAGTCTAAAATTTAGTTCTAGATTAAGCGTTGATGTATTGGTAGCGTAGTTTTCTCTCGTCTTTTCCTTTTACTATTAAGTCCAAGTCCGTTCGCTCTTTACTTGTTTGTTTATGAGTCCTTGTCCCTATTTTAGGTACTTACTTCGTTAAAAAACATAGAGTAAGAATTCCATTCTAGACTAGTTCATTTTTTTTCTTTCTCTAAGAAAAATTTAAGATGTTCGCCCTATTTCTTACCATTAACTTGAATACCTTCAGGAGTAGCTAACCACTTGTAAATGTTTCTTGTTCTTGAATTGGTTTTGATATCCTTTATTTCCTTTAGCATAGAAAATATCTTGGCTGTGAATTGTCACTCAAAATGGACTAAGAATATAGCTAATACCTGGTTGTATGTTTTTCCCAAAATGATGAGGAAACAGTTCATTTTCTTATCCTTTTTTTTGTTCTACTTGTTTAAGGATTCTGGAAATTACATGTTCAATTTGTTAATGGAAATCTTCTTTATAAAAGTTGGGTTTATGAAAATGAGTTGGCATGATTATTTAAAAAAAAAAAAAAAAAACAAGTCATTTGCCAAAAAAACTAACTACCATAACAAAGTTTGGTTTAAGCTTCTTGTCTGATATTTTTATAACATGGATACGTACCTACTGATCTATGAACTTAGTAGCAATACTAAAATCCTACAGTGTTTAAGATGTTAAATTTCCACCCAGTTTTTGTTCTCCTCACTCGAGACTAGTTCACTGTTTGCAATTAAGTGTTTGATTTTTTTTTATTTTTTATTTTTTAAAAAAACTTTGATTTTATCCTTTCCTTTACTCTTGCTGATCTCTTGTTATTGTATCTGCATGATATACATATGGAGTTCGATTGACCGCCTCCTATTCTAAGTTGGGCTAAAATCCCAACACAAAATCCTTGCGTATTTTCATCGAGTCCGAACAGCAGCAACAATTAACGTAAAACTTTGGTCTATCCAAAAGCCAAGTGAGGTAGAGAAGCAGCAGCGGCAGCATGATGAAAGAAATTGCAAATCTCGGGCTGAAGTTTGAAGAGGACCTAGGTCAGGGCTTTATTTTAGACTCTCGGATTAAGCCCGAGTCTTAGAATGATTTTTATCGGGATTGAGGCCCAATTCTCTACTCTCTTTAAAGATTTCTGCATTTACTTACCCTTTTGGTGTAAACACTTTGAAAACTAAATAAAGCCCCAGAAGGCATCTAAAATACGTTAAAGTTGCTATTTTACGTTTTCAGCTTTCGTCAATTCTATCCCGTTATCAGTTTTACAAATTCTTTTGGAGTTTTTCTTCATTACCATTTTAAAATCAGCAAGTTTAGTCTAAAAAGCATGATGCTCGTTTTTTTCCCTATTAGTGGTCAATTCCTAAAGTTTTGAAATCGTCTTTTTCGCTCAAAATTTATAAAATAGTTCTTGTTTAAAATTTCTAAATCTGTCTTTTATTTTTCTAAGTAATCAAATCTTCTTTGTTTGAAATCATCACAATTTTGACCTTTTTTTAAGGTTACAGTTCTGTAAAAATATATTCTTTTGCATTAGGCAAATTGTAGGTTTTAATAAAGGTTTTCTTTATTTAAAAAGTCTTGAAAATATTTGTGTTTGTCTAGTTTCCCGAAATTGAATTTGTTCAAGATCGAAACTCGGATAATTATAAGGTTTTGCGTTTACATGAAATATTTAACGTTTACATTATTTCACTAAGTGAAAGTAATATAAGCATTTGAGTATTAAGTAATTTTCAATCGTTTCTTTTAGAACCTTTCTTAAAAAACAATATTTCTTTAAGTTAATGACCTTTCTTTTCTAAATCACTTTCTAAACGAGTTATATTTTAGCCAATCTTTTCTAAATAAAATATTTCTTTAAGTTAATAACTTTTCCTCCCTAAATTGCTTTCTTTAAACAAGTTATATTATTTTTTAGCCTAATGTTTAAAATCTGCAGGTAACCGCTTTTGCGAATTTCCTGAGATGCCTAATAATACCTTTCTCGGAAAATCATTAGAACACTTATCCTTTCTTTGGTACTAAAAGTTTTCTTTTCCATAAATAAATCTTTTTTCCAAAATGGTTTCCTAATTATTAAAAATTAGGTGGCGACTCTGTTTTCACATAAAGAGCCAAGTTATGGTTACGCTTTTATACGCAAGTGTAAAAGCATATCGTACCATCTGTTGGGCAAAGATTCGGAACGGGTGGCACTTAGACTTCGCGAGTCACTTTGGGTTGTACTACCGAGACGTCGATATTTACGTCTGGAGTACATGTGTACACAACATATGCATGGCATTGCATTGCATTCATACATTATTGCATTGCATTGCATCACGGATTATATTGAGATGAGTTGGTATTATTACTTTTATGTTGAATTCGGATTGGATATATTAAGACTTGGTACATTTGGGATTAGGTGCTCTACTTGGGCGATGACATGTACTTGGTTTCGATTATATTTGACTTATACTTGTTGATTTATCTGCCTATCTTGATTTATTGTCTGAATTATATTAGCTATATTTAGTCGGCCGATGATACCTACCCATCTTGTGGTTTTGTCTTGATCTACGCTTTGCTGCATTCTTTTATGGATGCGAGCAGTAAACAGGTTCCCTCCTTCCCTCGTGGCCGATTGACGAGGTCATTGTCGAAATCATTCCAGGGTGAGCACGATAACAGCCGCTACCCGGATGTTCTTTCCTTTACCTACTTGTCTTACTTTTATTTCGAGACAGTTGTATTATGAGACTTTATCATCTTTCAGGCTCGTAGTATTTAGTTAGTGCTCTTGTATGAATTAGACCAGATCTATGGGGTTGTATTTAGTATTTCCGCACTTTATCTTGTATGGATGAATTGAGATTTATTCTATATTTTTTTCTTCCGCCTTTACTTAAATTGATTATATTGGGATAAGGGTTCGCCTATCACGATAGGAATAATAGGTGCCCGCACAGCCTAGTAAAATGGGTCGTGACATATTTTGTCCAATTCCAAACTTCCAGCCACTGGTGCAAGTGTTTGGGAGTCTTTATAGAACCTTGGGGAGTGACCGATCTTAATTATTTGGAACGGTGTCGGGCCAAAATTGCTTTCAAGCAACGGCTTGCCACGACGCAACGATTTAATCCGATAAGTTGATTATATCTTTTGTTCAATTTGTGATTGATATTGTTAACATTGTCCAACTCCTTCTATCCTAATCCTCGATATCTATATCTTCCTTTCTAGGATGATAATTGATCAAATGTGCTTATTGCTTTTGTAGAAAAAGGGTGGATGCGATTATTTTCCATGGTGATGATGAAATGTAAGGTCAAGCAAAGAGCGTGATTTGGGGTTAGTTGAAAAAAGTCAAAACTTAGAAGATGGATGGAACAAGGAAAAGATTAATCTTTTGACTCCTTGCGGTGTTGGTGTTATCTTTTTAAATTGAAGGGGCATAATGTGTGGTGTGGTTATTGTTAGATGCAGTAGTAGGTATTGTGTTGTGTTTTTGTGTTCTTTATGTGTCGTCTTTGGGTAAAGTTTGGGGTTAATTTTTGTGGACTTTAGTTGTTGGAAGTGGGGTATGGGTCATGGGTTGATTCATGTGGGCAGACCCGATCCCTTATAAAAGAGATCAGATTAAAAAGAAAAAGAAATAAATTCTCTGGAAAAGTACTACCAGTTGAAGTGTGATGGGAGCAATTTTTTAGTTAATTGTTGTTCACTTCCCTTTAATAAAGGAATTCTAGTCTTCAACAACGTACAGTGACTGAAAAATAGATAAGCAAGTTCTCTTCATTCCTTATTCTATATTAACACATAAAAAGACATTTAATTTGTGGATTATAACTTTGTTTCCAAGATAATCAAAGTTCGATTTGAGGCAATTTTGATGGCAAGTTCAACGATTAATCTTTCGCTGCTTTAAAGTACACTATTCGTTGTCCCTGCTCCGTATTCTTTTTACTAACAATGGCATCAGAGCCTATACTTTCCTGGTTGATTTCGCTCTTTGAAGATCAGAAAACCCAGATCTCAAGATGATTGAAATTGAATTTTTTTTTTTTTGGTTTTACTGTTCTTCGATTTCAGAATCGGACTAAACTTTTAAGAAAAAGGGAAATAAGATGTCATAACTGAATACTTACGGTTTACGTATTTCAGACATGGCTTGAAAGTATCTTGTTCTTGTCTTCTGCTATGTATTTTTCCCTTTTTTTGAGAAATCATAGGTAAAGAAAAAAGAAGTGCCATTTTTTTTTTTTTTTGGCTTCTGCAATAGCCCTACAAAGTTGTTGTACTTAATGGGTCTTCTAATGAAGAAAGAGGCAAGATGTCTTTTTATATATACAGAATATATAATAATTCAAGGGCTCACAATTTAGAAGTCTTGAATGATCTTTGAATTCCATTGTCATGTCTCTTTCACATTCAATGCGAGGACAATTTTTGTCGTTTTTTGTTTGTTTTTCACTTGATTCACGAATAACTTTTCTTTTTAATTGTTGGTTTGAAACTCATGGGTAATGGTATTTTTTTTTGAAGTACCAGATTAATATTTCTAACGAGAATATATGTTGACCCATTTGTTCTTTTTACAAAAGTTAAGAGTAACAGTAAGATTGATCTATGGTGTTATTTTATTTTTTCAACAAGAATTGATATCTGTCTTCTCTACGTGAACAACTATTATGCTGCATCATTAATTTTTTATTGTTGTTAAATCCAAAACAGAATGTGATGCAGTTTCTTAAAAAAAATAGAAAATGGCCCTTAAACATAATTTTGTCTTCTACGATTAATTGTGGCATATGTTGTCACATTGAATGGTAACAACCATTTTGTTTCCTTGTTCCTATTTCGATACGTGTTTTGGACGGGGGACGTCTTTCGAATTCTTCCAAGTGGGAGTGATGGTAAAAGTAGAGCAAAAGGACAACGTATAAGAATGCGTCGTCGAAGGACTAGATTCAGTAGTGATTCAGACTCTGAGTCTGAAGTCATCAAGGATGCTACCAAATAACTTTAGTAAGGAAAGAATTGTGCGAAGGGAAGCAAAAAGAAAATATGTAGAATTTCAAAAATTTAAAATGGACCCATTTGCATATATACCAAGTCATCTTCGTCTTTTTGGGAGGAAGCTGTCAGAACTAATGTTTCAACATTTTAAATATGTTTCGAGTTGGGATGCCTTGGGAATATTGGACCAATCTTTACTGGATTATTGGAAGGGTCAGTTGGCTGATATTTATCACAAGTTTGGTCCAGATGAACCTATTTGGGTATACACTATTGAACTTGAATCCAAGTGGGAAGAAAAGGAAATAGCAACTAAGATTAAGAAATTTTTGCTACTAAAGACTTGTTCTAGACCCAAATTGAGTCTGACAGTTCCTAAATCTCAGCTTTCTAGACTTTCTCCCATAAATAAATTGGCTAAACACGTGGCTGAAAGTGTTTTATATCCTAGTCACCCGCGTAATGAGAAGAAAGCCGTAGACGAGTAGTATGTGACTTGTAAATTTCTTTTATGAACATATGTTTATTTATCTCTTTTGTTATACATACATAGATATATATATATATATATATATATATATATATATATATATATATATATATATATATATATATATATATATATATATATATATATATATATATATATGTTGTAAGGGGATATATATATAACAGAATGTTGTAAGGGGATAAGACTAAAAGAATCTGTGTGATTCTAGTCACGAATATAATTAAATACACATTAAGAAATGATTTTAATTTTGGTTAAACATTTAGTTCGTAGATGATGATTGGAAACTTTTGTGACTTTTCGATTTTACAATAAATGTGAAACCTTTATGAAAATTGATTTGCTTAAATGTGTAGATCACATGCTTTTATTTTAAGGGTAAATATTGATGAGTAAAAACTTGCTTAATTGTCTCAATCAACAGATATGGCATCTAAGAGCATCATTCTTTGATTTAAACAAGGGTGAGAAACTAAATGGTGAGAATTACGACATCTGGAGTCGTAAAATGTGATATGTACTGGAAGAGTAAGATACTCTAGAAGGTATTAACTGTCACGACCCGAGCTACGGGCCGTGACGGGTATCCGGGGCTAACCACCGAACACCACTCATATTACTGCTTATCTACTCCCAATCATAACATATACTCATAATCATAGAAATCTGTGAACATTTGAAACATAATTACTTTTATAAACGTAAGCCCTTTGGCTATCAAAATGATACATACATACACATGCATATACATGAAGACTATGGGACCATACTACCCATGTGCGTATCTGAGCCTGCTGAGTACTAGACGTATGGACGGGACGGGACCGTCGTGCCCAATCATGAATATATACATGTATGTACCAAAAAGAATAATCAATGGCACCTCCGGAAAATGGAGTGCTCAAAATCATTACTAACTCACCTTGGATCGGCACGTCTCCTTGCCTACTGCAGGCGTGAACACGGCGTCCAAAGAAAGGACGTCGGTACGAATATTGTGCGAGTATGTAAGGCGAGAATGAAATAAGCATAATAAGAATATCATAAGTCATGAGATGAGGATACAACCTGTGTGTTCTTTTAAGCGTAGATACATTTCATATACATGCATCATACATAAGTATATCATGTGTATTATCATAGCGTGTGTCTTATCTTATCACACATACATCATCATGCCATACATGCATCATCACATCAATCATACATCATCATGTCGTTAACCCGCGTCCGGGTAACCATCATATTCCTCCCACTAGTGGTGTCATGCCCGGCCCTCTAGGCTCGGTGAAATCATAGCGACCCGCCCAGCGGTGACATGCCGGCCATCTAGGCACGGTGGAGATCCTACGCGACCGCAGCGGCGACATGCCCGACCAATTAGGCGCGGTGGAATCACATTATTATACACATCATGCATTTGTCATCATACATATCATAGATTCACCACTATCATTCATGTCATGGATATATCGTGGCTCTATCATAATTTAATATCGTTATACACATATCATCGATTTATACCTTAGGACTTGAAAGCAACTATAGCTAGGTCGGGGTGACATAAGGTCGTGGACCCCTGACTACTTATGGAATAACCATAGTCGTCATACCTCACCTTGGAAGGACTACGTTAAGGTGAGTGTACATGAAGAAGACATTAGCGGATCATAATCGACATCATTAGCTTCATAGGTACATCATATCGTAATCTCTAGAATCTTTAGGCTTAAGCTTAGGGTTATCATCTTCGTGTTCGTAGCGCATTTCTTATCTCATATGACCATTCATGAACATAGGCCTTTAGTCTTTTGGAATGTAGGGAATTCGTGAAGAGGAAGGAAAATCATGCGCATAAGATTCATGCCTTAGAAAGAACGGTTAAGCCTCACATACCTTTGTCGTTTAACTATTCTATCGCTTGCTCGTTCTCCTTTAATGCTTGCGTCTCTACTTTCAAAAGAGTTCATATCGTCATTAGCTAGGCAATTACAAGAACGTGCTTCTAAAGGCTAAAGGAAATTGGGCAGCGTTTCCTTTGTTTATACTACTTTCCGTCATATTCCATATCAACTCCCAACATTCATTACAACAATCACAATATCGCTAGCAACAATCGTCATTCATTTACTTTATTCACATTTCACAATTCTACTCCAATTCTCCAAAATCATAACCAAAGTCTATTATCGCATACTTTCACATACCATACTTATTCCATGTTCTAAATATCATTTATAACGCATTTATAATCTCAACGTAACCATTTTCATGATTCACTCCAACCACTATTCCACAATGACATTATTCACCCATTTGTAACCCATTTTCTATACTCTCTTATAATCCATGTGCTTCAACTTAATAATACTTCAAACAACATAGAAAGATCATAAAAATTACCTTAAATGATAGGGGAATAAGCCTTGGATGACAATTCACCCTTTCCACCAAAACCCTATTTTTCCTTTCTTGAGATTTCTTGAGTTGAATGACTTTAGTGAGGTTTCCTTCACTTGATTCACTTGATTTCTTGTTGTTGATCCTTGATTCTCTTTGTTTTCTTGTGGATGAAATATTTGGAAGGTTCTAGAGGTCTTGAGAGGATGAAGACGTTGATGGAAATGAAATAAATGAAGTGGGATCTCATTTAAAGACTTGGAACAACTTCAGTCGTCGAGACTTCCACGGACAGCTTCACGGTCCGTGGATCATGGTGTTGGTCGTGGAACTGGTCGTGGTTCACGACCAACCAGCCACCTTCTCTGCTGGCAGTTCCACGGACACATCCACGGTCCGTGGAACATTATATGGTCCGTGGAACTCACAGTTCCTTCGGAATTGTTCCCGTCGTTTCGTTTGATCTCCAATCCTTTTGGAACCTTCTTAACACTTGTTTATCAATTCATTAGTAATCTAGGGAACGTTATAACTCTTTTCCACAACATCCTTAAGGCATCATTATCTCAATACTCATCATTTTGCCCGACACACTAACTTATAACTCGCTTTCCTTAACAACTTTCTTTCTTCAACTCGAATGTCTTTGGAAATCTTAATTAGGATCATCAAATCTATTTCTTACTTTGTCCAAACCTCATATACGCCATATCCTTCGTGAGTCTATTCACCGTACGCTAAGGAGAAATTTTCGAGGTGTAACATTAACCATGTTTTGGTTCACCCAGAAGAGGGTAACACTGCCCAACACAGAAGAGATCTGGAAACTTACAATGCGTGGAAAAAGAAATATTCCACTGCACGTGGGATAATTGTGAGTTCTGTTGTTGATGATTTCATTCACGAATGTGAGGAATACTCTATTGCTCATGCTATGTAGGCACACTTACGAGTGATATATGGGGGTACTATTGTGACCCGCTTTAGACAGCTGACTATCAAATTTGACACTTACAAGAAGCGTAATGATCACAATGTCAAACAACACCTTAGGGTGATGTCTAATATGATTGCTCAACTTAAAAGTGTTGGTCATGTTCTCTCCGATGAGCAGCAGGTTCAGGCAGTGATCCGATCTCTTCCCAACAGTTGGGAACATTTGAAGGTTAACTTAACCCACAATGATAGCGTCAAAATTTTTCCTAATGTTTCCCGTTATGTCGAGCTTGAAGACGAGCGGCTTGGTGCTGCTAAAACTGCATCTAGTAACTATGTGGCAGAATCAAGTGGTACAAAGTCTTCAGGCTTCAAGCACAAGAAGAATTGGAAAAATGACGGTAAAGGTAAGGAGATCGGAGAAGGACCCTCTAAGAAAAGGAACAAGCCAAATCCCAAGAAGTGAAAACAAGCTTTTAAGAAGAAAGACAAGAGAAAGATGAAATGCTACAACTGCTATGTTCCAGGGCATTTTGCTCATGAGTGTCCCGAGCCGAAAAAGGTAGCATTTCAAAACACATCTCTAAGTGCTACATATGTTTCTAGCATTGTTTTACTAACTGAATCTTATCCTGTGTAGATTGTAAACTCAGGGGCCACCGACTATGTGAGTCGTGATCGAGAAGCGTTTGTGGAGTTTCGCCGAGTCTCACCTGGATCAAGGTGGATACATGTAGGAAATAATTAAAAGGTTGAAGTCAAAGGCATAGGGACTTGTAAAATGGACTTGCGTGGTGGCCGATTTTTGATGTTGCATGACGTACTATATGCTCCAGAGATCCGACGTAACTTAGTATCTCTGTCTGTTCTTCTAGATCTTGGTTCGGCTTAAAGTTTAGTCGCAATGGGGTTAGAATTACTCAAGACAATGTTTTTTTTTTTTTTTTTTTTAATGATTTTGGACTTATAAGTTATGATGATTTTATCGTTTTAGATTGTAATCCTTCAACTTATGACTATTATGTTGACTGTTGTAATGACATGTTATTCTAGTAATAGTGATATTGATGTTATTACATGGCATGCAAGATTAGGTCACATAGGAAAAGACCGGATGAATAGATTGGCAAAGGAAGTGCATTTAGGTCCTTTCTCCAAAATCGAAATGCTAACTTGTGAAAATTGTCTTGCTGGAACGATTACACGTAAACCATTTGGGAAGGCTAAGAGAGAATATTCCCCATTGCAATTAATCCATTCTGATATCTATGTTCCAATGAATGTGATGCCAAGGTCGGGTGCTTTATATTTCATTATATTTATTGATGATTTCACGCACTTAGTTACGTCTATTTGATTTCTCACAAATCTGAAGCACTTGAATGCTTTAGAAGATATATGAATGAAGTTGAGAATCAATTAGATAAAAGTATAAAGACTTTAAGAACCGATAGAGGCCGTGAATATTTATCAAAATAGTTTGAAGAATTATGTAATGAAAAAGGCATTACGAGACAGTTAACTACTCCTTACACACCTCAAAAGAATGATGTAGCAGAAAGGAGGAATAGAACATTATTGGACATGACAGGGTCCATGATGGTGCAGACAAATTTACCTATCTTGTTCTGGGGAGATGCATTGTTAACTGCGACCTACGTATTGAATAAAGTGTCTTCTAAGTCAGTTACTTTCACTCTTTGTGAGCTATGGACTGGTCATAAACCAAACCTGAATGATCTACGACCTTAGGGTTGTGTTGCATATGTAAAAGATTATTTTGGTAAGTTTGTAAAACTGAGTCCAAAAGGGAAGATATGTATCTTTATAAGATACTCAGAACCCTCCAAAGGGTATGTGTTCATCGTATTCGAATTAGAATATGGAAGTATTACTGAAATTGAATCACGAGATATCACTTTTCTAGAAAATGACTTTCCAAAAGACATCGAAACAAAGGAAGGATTTTTCGAAATGTTGAATTCATATGATCAAAGAATGTTTTTAAACATGTTTGATAGTTAAATAGATCAAGAATCGGTTCCTGATCCGGGAGTTTTGAATCCCAAAATCTTTAGAGGAATCTCAATTTCAGCAACATAAGAGTACCAGAAAAGGTATACCTAAACAATCTTATGAGATTGAAGATTACGTTTTCTTATTATCTCCCACATAATTGGATGAGCCTAATTCTGTTACTGAGGCTTTGGCAAGCCCTGGAAAATAGGAATGGTGAATAATTGCAAACCCATGGATACTCCTATAGCAAGAGGTAAGACTTTAAGCCTTGAAATGTGTCCAGAGACTGAAAAAAGAAAAATAAGACATGTCTCGAGTTCCATATTCAAGTCTTTGTCGGGATTTTGATGTATGCTATGATGTGTACTCGTCAGGACATTTGTTATGTCGTAGGTCTAGTTAGCAGGTATCAGTCCAATCGGGGAAGAGATCATTGGAAAGTTGTGAAGAGGATCTAATACACGAAAGGAAGCTGATTGATTATTCACTATGTTATAGTGGAAATGATTTACACTTGAGAGGATATACGGTCGATTGGGGTTTTGACCTGAACGATAGAAAATCGACACCCGCTATGCTTTCTTACTTAATGGTGGTGCTATTTTATGAAAAAGTAAGAAACAAACTTGCACGGCTCTTTCAACTATGGAAGCTGAGTTCGTGGCTT
This sequence comes from Lycium ferocissimum, assembly GCF_029784015.1. Lineage (NCBI taxonomy): Eukaryota > Viridiplantae > Streptophyta > Magnoliopsida > Solanales > Solanaceae > Lycium > Lycium ferocissimum. The sequence goes on from NC_081345.1 coordinate 15,442,452, forward strand.
GTGCATATGCAGATAGAAGTTGTTTGGTTAAAAAGATTCTTTGAGCATTTGGGTGTAGCAAATAATTCTCAAGGATCAATGATTTTACATTGTGATAGTCAAGCAGCTATTGCATACACAAAGGATCCTAAGTATCACAACAAACCCAAATACATTGACATCAAGTATAACTTTGTAAAGAGAGACACGTGCTTAGTGGAGAAGTAACTTTACAATATATACCTACGCGAGAAATGAGAGCTGATCCTTTTACAAAGGCGATATCTAGAGACCTATTTGAGAAACATGTTATGACTCTAGGTTTGCATAGGATATGATTATATTTCTGTATTGTAAAATGATTCTGTTGTTATAATATTTTCATCAATATTCGACTCTTGAATTTATGTCCATATTTGATATGCATGTGATGATGTAATTTTATTGATAAAGTGTGTCGAACACGTCGCGAGATTTGCTCTCTCACACGAGCAATCGCCTCTTACGTCGAGGAACGTGAAGAGATAAGTTTCACCACCATGTAATGACTTGTTTTGTAAGCCAGATATGAGTTTCTCTAAGAAGATGGATTTGAGGATCATTGAAGAGGGAAGCTCGGGTTAGACATCTATAGGTGTCTAGATCAAGATCTGTACAGTGTTGGAAAAATAAAGAATTAAGCATACGCGCCACTATAAGGTGAGAACACCGTAGCACGTGTTTCGTACCACGTGTACTAAACGACCAATGGTTAATGGAAGAATGGATCCCTGCTTCTTCATTGTGTGAGACCTACAAATGTTACATTAACTTTTCGATGGAATACCCTTTGACCTTTGACTGTTTCTTGATGTTTCAATCGGTGTTGCTATTTTAGCATGTCGCTAATAGCTATGAACGATTCGGCAATGCAGTGTATGTCTAGGAAAGCAGTTGATCTGGAACAGATAGATTTGAGTAGAAAGGGAAGACAACAAAAATTAGTAATTTGACTTGTATTCACAGGCCGGCCATTACACTTACCGTAAGGGTGTCAAGTGTAATTACGGATATAAAGTTAAACATGAACAAGAGTTCGCCTCTTTCGAGGATGAGGGATCGGATAACTAGCTATTGAAGTAACGAATGGTGTCTAGGGTATTGCGAGTAATATGGTCCTTATATTTGATAGTGGATTCTTTTCATATGTGATTGAATTCCTATGTAGAGCTCTTGTATAGCTCATGATGCTCGCAGGTCGCACAAACTATTTGTTTGTATGAATTATGTGTGTTATTAACATGATAGTGGTTTGGGTCTAGCTCACCATGAGCGAAGTGGGAGTTTGGAAGTTGGGTATGGATCATGGGTCGCTCCATGTGGGCAGACCTGACCCGTTATAAAAGAGATCAGATTAAAAGGAAAAAGAAATAACTTCTCTAGAGAAGTTACTATACGTTGAAGTGTAGTGGACTTGAACACCAGTAGTTACCACAATTAATCCACAAGTCACTCTGCACAATTACTGCACACCAACTTTCACCAAGTAACCACAACGGCCATTAACCATGCACCACCTCCCAACCATTATTGTCAATCACAATTGCTAACTGCAACCAATGCTAGCATTTAGAGTGCGCGTCTTTAAATAAATTATGATTCTCTCTAATAAACGGTGATCCTAATTTTATCTTTAATATTGTTTTATGAATATCTATCTCATTATATTTGTCACTTTTCAGTTTTTGAAAACCGAACTAAGTGAATTTTTTGATAATTGAACTTTGAAATGAATTCTTTACCCACTTGATATGAGAAATTTTGTAGTAACTTCTATTGTATCTTGTATATAGGTTCTTGATATCTAAATATTTAGGTTTAAAAATAAATTTTAAAAAATTATAAAAATTATTTAGCTTCAACAATTAATCAAAGTAATTTTCAAGTTAAAGAAGAGTATATTACGAGGAATTTTATTATGTGTGAGGTATGCCACATAATACTTGAGTGAGGGACTACAAGTGGACTGTGGTCCCAGAATACCCAAATAATTTCATCCACCAAAGCTCCAACCCATCTTTGAATATAAAAAATACTACAAATACTCTCTTCTTTTTAATTCTTTTTATTTTTTCACTTTTTTTTTTTTGTGGCTAAACCCACCTATCCTTCTTTATTCTTTCTCCTTCACTTAATTTCGTCTCTCTTCTATATTTTTATTTCGTTTTGTTCTATTTTGGATGGTTTTACTGGTTAACTAGTTAAGTAAAAATCACTATTTTTTGTTTTTCTTAAATTATTGGAAAAAGTTTAAATTCTTTTTTAAAAATAAATAAATTAAGGGCTGAAAAAGATAAAAAATACTTTTCATGATACTATTTTATAGTAAACTCACAGTAGCTGGAAGATACGGATTACTTTTCATTATATTAGTTATTTTGTAATTTAAGAATGTGTGTTGTAATTACCTATTAATAAGTACTTTAACATTTAATATTTTTATATACACGTATATTTATCACATATTAAGATTTATTTACTTGTTCTCTGAAAAAATTTCATTGTTAACTTTTTTTAAAAAAAAATATTTAATTATGTAATTATACTTATGCAACCAAACATGATATTATAATTGCACTATATAATTATGTTATGGAAAATTAATGCTCCCTCTATCTCAATTTATGTGGTACAATTCGGATTACGAAAAAAATGAAAATCAATAATTTGAAAAAACAAATATATACATTTGAAAGTGATGAAAACTATAAGTCACAATAATTAAAAATTCAAAATAACTAAAAATATATGAAAAAATTGCACACAAAAAAAAGTTATTTCAGATTTCTAAATTGAAAAAATGTCATTATATAAATTGAGATGGAGAGGTATGTATTTGCAATTACTATATTATTATGTAGTAAAAACCTCAAATTCAGATCAAAGGAAGAGAAAAAACTATAACCTCCAGGCTCCAAGCCCAGATTTGAAGGACAATAATTCATTTTTTTACTTCCACTTAATTCACGGATAAAAGAATCTTTTATTGGTTTGCCAATTTAAAATGGTGAAACTATTCTAAAAGCAAAATGAAAATGGGCATAGAAATGAAGAACGAAGAGGAAAGAGAAAATGAAGAAAATAAAAAGAAAAACAGAGACAGACAGGGTTGTCAGGTGGGGACCGGCAAACATGCCACTTGTCTAAAAGTAACACTGTCTCACACAATAATTGTCAGTTGTGTGAGACATGGAGTAAAATTTGCCGTATATTACAAAGCAGAGAAATATTGGTATGCATGACCGGCCTTTCTTAGGTCTCAAAGGACGTCACTCTGTTTCCCAAAGCTAATCCACACGTATGATGTGTCCAACCAGTAATAAATACTCCTGCGAATTCGTACTCTACTTTAATGTAGGTTGCATTTAACCCGACTAGACAAGGCCATGTGTACGTGGGGGCGTG